>NC_134702.1:237924890-238224890 GCF_043290135.1 Rhipicephalus microplus
ACGCTCATGATGTTCTCGCGGCCCTTTCACTAGTTTCGCATGTACCAAACTCGGTATAACGCGACGCGAATGGACTACATAGGTATACGACACATCCAAACATGATAATCACGACATGCGTGTCATGTAACATTACTACGTGCCACACTGATGATGCGTTCGCGGTCATTTTGCTGCTTCACATAGGCTAAATTTGGTATTACGTGGCGCCAATACATGGCGAAAGTATGTGACTGGTGCAAACATGGTAATAATGAGATGCGTGTGATGTGAGAACATGACTACATGCCACCGTCAAGGCGCCAATACATTTCGAGGTGACACGGTGCGCGTGCTCACCAGCGTTCATTTCGTCGCGTCGCGCCTGCATTGCCACGCCAGGCGCTGGTCCTGCAAGAACTCGCAGGTGCGCGCCGCGCTGCGTTGCTTGACGCATGCGAGTTTCAGCGCGTCCGGCGATTCTCCGTGACGTAAAGAGGGAGACGCAGTGGTGACCTTGCGTATGACGCGGTAGGGGCCAACGTAACGGGACATCAGTTTTTCGCAGAGACCGACACGACGCGATGGTACCCACAGCAAGACGAGCGACCCCGGAGAGTACTGTACGTCGCGGTGCCGGCGATCGTAAGCACTCTTTTGGTTAAACTGCGAGGCACATAACTGATCCCGGGCGACTTGGCGGGCGATTTCAGCTCGGGCCAGGGCATCACAAGCATAAGCAGTCGATGAGGGGGCGTCAGATTGGAGCATGGTGTCCATGGGCAAAGGCGGGTCATTATCAAACAGTAGGTAAAAAGGTGAAAATCCAGCTGTATCGTGACGTGAACTGTTGTATGCGAAGGTAACGAAAGGTAAGTAGATGTCCCAATCTTTGTGGTCCTTGGAGACGTACATCGCTAACATATTCATCAGGGTCGATTGAGGCGTTCCGTGAGGCCGTTGGTTTGTGGGTGGTATGCTGTAGTGAATATGTGGTGGGTAGAGCAGGATCGCAGGAGCTCGTCGACTACTTCAGATAGAAAACAGGTGAATGCGACATCCGTTTTGGGGAGGCCGGTTAGAGGACGGGCTACTTCAGCAAACTTCTCGACAAAACGACAGAAATAGGAGCACAGTCCCTGAAAACTTCGGACGTCCTTGGCTGAGCGGGGTGTGGGGAAGTCGCGAACTGCTCGGACTTTCGCAGGGTCTGGTGGAACGCCCGCAGCGTCAACAAGATGACCGAGTGCGCAGATTTGGCGTTGCCCAAAGCGACATTTGGACGAGTTAAGTTGCGAGTTGGCACGTCGGAAAACATCAAGCACTGTGGGCAGACGGGTAAGATGGTCGTCGAAAGTAGTCGAAAAAAAAATAACGTCGTCAAGATAGCAGAGGCACATGGTCCACTTCATGCCTCGAAGGAGAGAGTCCATCATGCGCTCAAAAGTCGCGGGGGCATTGCATAATCCAAAAGGCATCATCTTGAACTAATAAAGTCCATCAGGAGTCACGAAGGCCGTCTTCTCTCTGTCTTTGTCGTCCACAGCGATCTGCCAGTAGCCTGAGCGAAGGTTCATTGAAAAGAAATATTTGGCACCGTGTAAGCAATCGAGTGCATCATCTATGCGCGGTAGGGGATAGACATCTTTCTTGGTAATATGGTTGGGATGTCGTTAATCAACACAAAATCTATAGCTATTGTCCTTCTTTTCGCCAAGTACAACGGGTGAGGACCAGGGACTAGATGAGGGTTCGATTATGCCCTTATGAAGCATTTTATCGACTTCTCGCTGTATAATAACACGCTCCGGGGCTGACACACGGTAGGGCCGTCGGCGAATGGGCCGAGCGTCACCGGTGTCGATGCGATTGCTTACCACGGACGTCTGGCCCAAATTACGGTCGCCGAAGTGAAAGATCTCCCGATAAGATGCAAGGACACGGCAGAGAGCAGAGACTTGTTCAGAGGTGAGCTTGTCAGATAGCATTGGCTTGAAAAGGTCGGAACAGGAACGTGACGAGAGCAAAGTTGATGAAAAATTGGGTGGCGGATCAGTGGTTAGGGCGGAAACTGTGTGGTCGACCAGTGGTGTAAGATGCGCAAGTGACATGCCGCGAAGAATAACTTGCGCTGAGAAGCCGAAATTGAGAATGGGAAATGAAGTTCGGTTGTCCTTAACGTAACCACCGTGTTGGGGAGTGCAACATTACGTGTCATGGCCACGTAAAAAATTGGGGCAGCAGCATAATCGCCATCGGGTACTGGAGGATATGGCGAGAGTTGGACTTGGACTGCGGTTTGCGGCGGAAGTCTGAGGAAATCGACAGAGCGTAGACGAGGTGGGCTGGCAGAGACGGTCTCCGAGAAGGATGGTAGTTTGAGCCGAAGAAGACCTTTGGAACAGTCAATGAGCGCAGCGTGTGAAGTCAGAAAGTCGAGTCCAAGGATGAGGTCATGAGGGCAATTTTCCAGTACCGTAAACAGAACTTAAGTTTGATGCTCAGAAATCGTTATTCGCGCTGCGCACATTCCAAGGACAGCAGGAGTACTCCCATCCGCTGTACGAACGGTAGGTACAATCGCAGGCATCAGAATTTTTGGAGGCGGCGGCAGAGGTCTGAGCTCATCACAGGTATTTGCGCACTGGTATCAATAAGAGCAGTTACAGGTAAACCATCAACGAGTATTGTAAGAAGGTTGCACCGCTGGTCGGGAGTAATCAGAGGATCTGCAGTCCGAGTCGTGAATGCAGCGTCACCTCCAGGGGCTGCACCGGCTAGTTTTCCGAGCGACGGTCGTAGGGAGACCGAGAACGGCGGGGTTGGGGCGAGCGGGACTGACGACGCACGGGCGATGGCGAGCAGCTGGTACGACGTTCTGAATTATGCTCTGCACCTGTCTCTGCACGGTAGGACGGGGCATAAGGTGCACGTTCGGAGCGAGGTCCCAAATCAAAGAAGCTCGGTCGAGGTGATGAGGTCCAACGGCTGCGGCAATGGCGAGCGATGTGTCCTATCCGATGGCACGTGAAACATATGGGCCGATCATCATGAGTGCGCCATTCAGCTGGGTTTCGTCTTGGCGCGAACGTGCGATTCGGATTGGCAGCCGCAACGACTGGAGCCGAGCTGGAAGTAGCAGGGGCATTTTGATGAGGTGGCGAAATGCCCATATTCGCGATCTCTTGGCGAACCACGGCCTGTATCATTGAAACAGCATCGAGGTTGTGTCCTGGCGCGCTGACGCTAGACATAGCGGGTGCCATAGCCTCGAGTTCCCGATGGATTATTCTGGTGAAGTTTTCCGGCGCTGGTGGTTGATGTAGTGTGGATAAATCTTCGCAAGAGGATGTAGCCGCCATGTTGGGAAGACGGTCAAATTGGTGAACTATGCGCCTACTTTTCGCCTGTTCGAAACGACGACATGCTTCGATGACCGACTCTACCGTCGAGCAGTCCTTGCACAGCAGAAAATTGAAGGCGTCATCGGCAATTCCTTTCAGGATGTGTCCAACTTTGTCCTCGTCGAGCTTGTCCTTGTCGATCTTGCGTCACAATCACAAAGCCAACACGTCCTGGATATACGCGATGTACGGCTCTGTGAATGTCTGAGCATGAGTCGCAAGCTCTTTCTTTGCAGCCACTTGACGTCCGATGGGTTTCCCACATAGATAGCGCAATTTCTGCTTACAGACGTCCCACCTAGTCAACTTTTCTTGATGTGTCTCGTACCAGAGTTTTGCCGTGCCATGCAAGTAGAAGATGATGTTGGCCAACATAAGCGTCGGACCCCAATGGTTGCTGCTGCTGACGCGCTCATATTGAACCCGTCAGTCATCGACGTCTATGCCACTTGTGCCGTTGAATGGACCTGCGTCACGAGGTTGCACCACAATGATCGGCTGCGCGGCTGACGGATCTTGTTGACATTCAGTAGCCTGGTCAGTCATCGTGGTAGCTGCAATGCGACGTCCGCTGCGAAGATCCAGCTCGTTGGGCTGTATAGCGAGTGGTACCCCGCACCTTCCACCAATGATGTTACGGGGAATAAAGTATACACTGGTGAGCAAATACGTACTAGCGAATATACTGGCGAGCTAATGCGTACGACGCTGCTGCAGTCCGAGCACGTTCCCGTTCAGCACTTCGTCGTCGTCATCCTCAGGCATCTACTTAGCCCGTGACAATATTTACACACAGCTGGTCTGGCAGCCTCCCCTCGTTGTTCTGTTTGTGAACTATATGAGTCAACTCAAAATTACCTCATTTCCTGTAACAGATACTCTGCCTTACTCAAAAATACTTTAGTTGCCGTTTGCCTTTCCTTCAAATAAATTTTTGAGTTGTTAGAGCAGCGCTTGTCCTGTTTTCTTCTCTTTAGTGTTTCCTTTTGTGCACTGCCAAATTATTATGAGTAAGTTCCGACACGTCCACCTTTCATTTCTACTACAAAAAATTCAGTATTCACTCGCCCTTAATCTTTATCAGGAACCGGCATGCACTCTCTGTATTCTCCTCTTCATATTCATCCTCGTTTGTTTCGCTCACAGAATATATGCACAGATTTTTCCTCAACGCCTTTAATAGCCCTGATTAGTGAGAAAAAAGAGATATAAAGGAAGAGACGAGGAATTCTTATCAAAAAATAATTCTGATAAGACAGGATTCATTATCGTGTACCCTTGATTGGAAGGCTAGCATTCTGACCATTCAGCTATCCAGGGTTGCTAGCAGAGCAAGCCTCAGCTGGTATTATTGACAAGCATCACTGGTCACATTTGATTTGTAAGTATTCTTATAACAAGGTATATTTAATTACCATTTTTGATGTCTTGCTCAACAAATATTTTCTTATGCCTTCTTCGTCTAAGACGAAACGTTATGAAGTTGTTAGCGGTATTGAACTTCGGGCCTCAATCATTTGCTATACTTGTATGATATGTGCTTTGTGTTCCTTATTTTTTTGTGTGTGATCATTTACCGTCTCCCTCTGAAATGTAGAATGTACCCTGAAGGCAAAATAAATTGATAAATAAATAAATTAAAAGATAGAAGAACTCGTGTGAGAGCGAAAAAAAGAAGTTAAAAAAAGAGGAAACATGCTTGACGGAAAGGAGAAAAAATGAATAAAATGGAAGGGTAGAACCAGTATATATGAAAAGCCGGGCCAGTTGGTTCGTGTTTAGATGCGACAAATACCAGTCAATACTCTGGACAAGGATGAAGAAGGCGGAAGCCTTAATGTGCTTTCTTTGTCCTTGTCTTGACTTATCACTGCTTGTTCTCGCATCTAAATATATAAATGTAGAAAATGAAAGCAAAAGAAGAGAGAGAGAGATAAAGTGGTAAATAAAAATGAACGAAGAAAAAAAAAGAACATGCTTGACCCCTCTGCCATAGGAATCAGTATGATAGGAAAGTGAAACGGCTCCTTAGAGAAGTGGTCTAATGTTTAATGTACATTGGCGTAAGAGAGTTTATCAACATGTCGGTGCTTGACATCTAAAGCACTGTTAAATGTAAATGCATCGACGTTCACGCTTAGTGGTACATTTCGAATCAGACGCCGAACCACCATGGTTTTCACATTTTTATTTTTAAAAAAGAGGAAATAAAACACAGTGTCAGCAGTTTTATTTAAGAGTTTTTACTTTTGAGTGTTTGGAACCCACGTGGAATTATTTTTAAAGCCAACTGCATGAAGAGAGTGAATATTTGTTGAGTTGCTGATTACATGGACAAACATAAATGGGGAATCGGCAGGCTCATTACATGTGCCACTTACCTGACAGGGAACAAAAAAGTAGCACACATGCCGGAGGTGGTGTCTAATCACAATGATGTATGGTCAGAAAAAAAAACTAGGAGAAAGGAAACGGACAAGTCGAAAAAGCAAGAAGTCTTTGTACAAGCAATAAATAAGGTACCATATAAAGTAAATATTTGTCCCAGTCTCTGTTCAGGGTGCAGTTTCGAGTTTCACGATTTCTCGTGCAAGCACATGACGAGAAGCTCATATTATGTTACGTTGTCAGGGCACTGTAGAAATGGAACCAAGCCTCCAATTGCATAGTCACTCGCACTTTGCGGCACTTTATCTAGATTCTGAAGACTGTGCCTTTCAATTGACGCAAAAAAAATGAACATTTTGCTGTCAGAACCACTTTATCATCCCAGCAGGTTTAAAAACAAGTGCTGTGGAAGTGAAGCAAGCCTAAGCAGTTGCAAAAGGCAAACGATTTCCTGCTCAGTGAACTGGGAGGACCGACGTATTAAAATAAGTTAGAAATGACGACAAGAAGAGTGATGTGTCTCTGTATTATGTGCAGTCTCTTTACATACCACCTGTTAGCAAGTTGTACGATAAGCCAATGTTAGCATGCATTGGAATAGGAAAGTGTACTCTCTTTTCCTATAGCACAGAAATTTCGGTATGTTTTAAACAACGTATAACATATATGTCTCAACAGCCTAGCACTTTGTTAGTCACACGTTTTACTATAATTGTGTTAATAATGTTAGCATAATCCGCATGAATCACACATTACCTGTCAACTTGAGGTGTACTGATGTTTTTTTTTGTTCTTTTGCATTGAGCCAGAACTTGAGGTGTTGCAAAAGGCCCAGGTAATTTCTCAGCAAGGTGTTGCAAACATATTGAAACAAACTGCAAAGAGATTGATACAACCCTACAGCTAGTCTAGCATTCTCTATCACCTGCATTCGGCACACTATCGCAATTCCTTTGCCTTACGTGAGCATGCATTGTCTGTAAAAAGGAATGCCGAGGAGGGTGCATTTTTGAACACTACGCACAACTTAGCTGCAGGTGGTTATTCTCTTTATTCACTGCACATTAGTAAATTAGACGACGTGTAATAAATGCAAGCTAAGACCGCTAACAATTCTGAATTCCAGTTTGGATGTATTCACTGCTGTCTCTCCCACACTAACTATAGTGATTTGTAGCATGACGCTCACGTTGGACACTCGATCGTGAAGATTCGCACATGCCTTCACCGAAATACGCAGCAGTTTTTCAGTGATGCCTTGATAAACGCGTGCGTAGTTCTTTATATTTTATAGCTTTTGAAAAACACTCAAAGCTGTAGGTATGAATTGAATTTTATTTGTTGTTTTTCTTGCATTAATTTCACTAAAGTCTATGTGCACTAAAGGCAATGTGCTCTCGCGGGGTAGCGTAGTAACTGAAGCTGCGCCTGCCCTACGATCGTTTGCGAACTTGACTACACGAACGGCCCCTAAAACAAGCATTTCACGGCTCTGTTCGGAACTGCGAAAAATAACTTGAGACCAGCATCCCAACGTGTTCTTCATCTTCATTGGACACGACTGTCCACTTCTTGGTGTATCTTGCAGTCGTTGAAAATGGACCAACACTGCCGACGGCAGTGAAGTGCAGCGTCGATAAAGGCATGTTTACAGCGTTTTTTGGCACGCTAGAAGTTCCTTCGCTTGCCTCCACATGATAGGAAGGCGTGGCGGGTCGACCGAATTGCGCCTGCTTTGCAGTGAAGCACGCACCACTTTTGTTATTTGCGCACGCAAATTTAGAAGCCAGTGCGGTTCTCGAGAAGCAAAGCGACTGCGCCTTTTCTGCAAGAGATCGTACAATTAATAAACCTCGTGCCATACGCAATACGGTTTACAGTTGCTTTTGCCCCACAGCATTACTGTTGTGATTTTTGAAATATCTCCTTTATATGTTGAAATAAAATTTGAATTTGAATTTCAATTTGAAAGCGCGAGTAGCCACGTATTTTCATGAAAACTTCGGGCCTCGCACGAACGAATCAGGTTTATTGCGTCACGGAGGGTCCAGTATATTCACTGTGCAGAAACATACAAAGTGGTTTGTGTTCAACTGAGGCTAGCACCACCGAAGAAGGAAGAGTAGCGAGTATCTGCATACTGACCATCCTCAAGAGGACGCACCTGAATTCGGCTAGGCGGCGCGAAAGTCTCTGAGCATTGCGAATACGCTACTCATTGCAGAACCATCATTAGTCTGTATATGAGCTATGCGAACGCTCTGAGTAAGTTTGATACCAGGCAGTATCTTGAAGCGCTGAGAAAATTGAACTTCTATTGCTATAAAGCTTCGAAAGGGACAGACACACAGAAACGACGCGTGGAAGGAGCTAATCGTGGATTTCACGGTCATGATGCGTTTTACACTTTGCCAAGAGTAAGTGCTAGATATAAAAGACGTGTTTTGTAAGCCTGCAAAGTATGTGGCCTTGGCGTACGGGATAGCGTGCTCAGCAGCTGCTGTCAGTGACCGAGAGGTCGTGAGTTCGACTCCCGTTGACGGCACTTTGGTCTACTGATCCGTGTTATTTTTTAAACGTAATTGTCGTGATGGAAGTGAGTCACTAAAATCTTGGTGGACCCCAGAACAAAACACTTTCGTGTTAACAGAGCAACAGCGTAACTCAGGACTTTTTTTTGGAAATACAGGAACTAATTTGTTCCTTCAGCAACTGTCCTGAAGGAACAAACTACAAGAACTGTCCCATCTTCTCTGTCTACAATAAGGTGCACGGTGAATGAAACCAAACTTTGTCTTGAGCAACAGTGCAAGGTGTAGATAACAGTAGGAAAAAAAGATAAGAGGAAACAAGCACTGGAGAGTGAAAAATTGACTAATAGGGACACAGAAAGAGAACAGGAATTATGCTGGCGTTAGAAGCAGGCAGTGGAGGGTGGAAGGGGGTGGGGGGCGGTAGGGAGCCATTATCAAAGTGGAGCTGGCCACACATGGAGCAGCAAAATATATTCGCACCCACTTTACCGGTAGATTCCTAACAACGGGGTGCGTATGCACAGGAAGAGTAGTCGTAAAACTAGGGCAGTGTTGTAGCAGGGGGAAATGGGGCGGGGGGGAGAGAGGAAGAGACATTTATGTAAGAAAAAAAAGACTTCCTAGCAAGAAAGCACCAGGGGGGGGGGGGGGGGGAGAGCAGAGCTGCTTTTGTAGGAGAGTGGAAAAAAAGCAACCACAGCAGCGTGTCACAGTGTGTCCCTAAATATGTGTGGCTGTCGAGGCGGTCAAGCTGTCCGGAGAGATTGCGATCATTCCATTGGCAAAAAACATGAAAGACAGGTCGGCAGGTTAAAAAAAACACTATGTAAGATGAGTCTTTTTGTCTTTGTCATCAGTCCTTTTGTCAAAAGAAGGGCATAAATGAGAGACGTGCTGGTCGGCATTTTCCAGGAGCTTGGTGACGTGCAAGCGAAGAGGGTCGTCACTCGTCCCGTCTGGAGGCCTGTGTCTTCACCCATCGTGTGGTCATATGCTGATCTATTGGTTGTCTCGTCGTTGCCGAGAAAAAAAACCTCGTGCAGACTCCTTCGCCTGCAAAAACAGGGTTGCTTGGCTTTTTTTTTTTCATTTCCCATCTTGAGCAGCCATTTTCTGCATAGAAGTAAAGTCAGTCAATCGACGAGTGCTGCACTATGGTGCATTTGGTAAAAGCACAAAGAGAGGGGCAGCCTGTTTGTGTGTGTTGAATGCTTAAACCTGAAAACCACACAACACGAGCGCTGACTGGACTTGAACGCACGTGCCAGCTAATTAGCTTTCTGCGCAGACAAACGCTTGTGCTCTCTGCCTAGTTGACATTGAAAGTTTGCTGTAAGTGTTGACTGATTACCTGCGTAGCGATACCGTCCCACAGCCCTCAGTATGCCTAGTTCCTGTAGTCTCATGGATTGACAGCATAGCCTGGGCAGGGGTCAAACTACTCTCAAACTTTCTACATCTTCCATGTGTGTTTTTTACATATAATCATCCTTGCATACATAGTTTCTCACTGGGCCTCTGAAAGAGTAGCCTGCTTGTACTAACGTTTTGAAGAAATGAAGACAAAGCAATTACAATATGTGACTTTTTAAGCACGTCACTGGCACCAAACGTCACCTTAAAGGACATGTTGAATAAATAGCGATTGATCACAACGTGACAAATATTTTGTTACCTTTGTCGAGTGTCGATAACAGAGCTGCTGGCCGTTTGTTCGGATGCTCAGAATTTAGACATGGCAGTTTATTCAGACACTTTCACGGCACTGCCAATAGTTCAAGTGAAAAAATAAAGCTCACAACTAATTCTGACATCTCTCATTGCAACGTTCGATTTATTGGACTCTGGCTTCTCTTCTGTTCCCTGGGTTGTTCCCTGGTCTTTTCGTTGCCTAGGCATTTTGGCTGTTCATTGGCGCTCTCAGTTATAATTGTGGAGCATTTCTAAGTCGTACGAGGCCGCGGATCCCGCGTTGGCTGCGCTGTTTACACCCCCACTGTGCATGCTTGCGTCTCACGTCACGTTCCACATGCCCGCGTCTCGTGCCAACTGCCGTTCCTCTCCACCTCTCTGGCTTTGCAAGGCCGACGCAGGCAGCGTCTGCTTGCAACAAACCGACTGTTCGCACTGCAGAACTATTCACTGGCCACCCCGTAGGCACCGGAGCGCGCGTTCGCAATTAATCAAGGGCGTTTTGGCTTTCGCTTGTCTTGACGCTTTGGTTGACTCAAGTAGATGCAATGGAAGCAACACTACCTTCAACCATATATCTTCTTATAATTAACAAGAGGGGACTCTGGCGCGGCGATCGTTCAGCAACCATGGGAATGATGGGTCGTATTCAGATTTGCCTAGTCTTCGTACTTGCAGGCGACGAATCGTACTTGCGGCTTCGTTTATCGCTGTGTTTCGGTTTTGTTTACAAGGAAAGAACGAACCCTTGTAAACTTAGTGACTTGATTAAAAATGATCAGCCTAAAAGAATAAGGTGGTGAAGCGCAACCTCTCAACATTTGCCGATTTTTGTTTTGTGAGAAAATGGTTCCAAGCCACACCAACACACACGGAGCCAGAAGAAGGCCAGAAGTACGAAGATTACACAAATCTGTGTACTGCCCATCATTCCCATGCTCGCTGAAGCGCTGTGCAGCGCAGCTTCCACAAACACTAGCACCAGAGTTCCCTCTGGAGTATATTAGGAAGTTTTACGCCTTCAACCCGTAGTGGGGCACAACACAGCATCAGCGTCTCACCACTCCTTGAAGGCTTCTCCTTCATTCAATAATTAGGAATAATAAAGACGAATTAACAATTAAACATTCCCAAACCATACCCAACTACGCAACATTCCCGCGATACCCTCGCTACAGTGCAACGCATTTGTTCGAGTTCTCCTCGTGGGCAGATGCGGGCGTTTTTTTTTTTTTTTTCATTGACCGATCTGCGTAAGTGGCTCCAACGCTGCCAGTTCCGTATTTAACGTCAAGACATTGGTGATGGCAAAAAAAAAAATGTTGCAAGGTGGGCAGTGGCTGACCTGAATCAAAAGTTCCTCAGGAGTTGTCATCGAGTTGGACGTTGATGAGGTCATTTATAGACCCGTTTCAGTATTGTGGACATCACCAAAAGTTTTTCAAGGCGTTATTCACGACAAGCTGCTATTCTTTTTCAATACTTATGGTGTCATCACAACAAGTCAATATGGTTTATAGCAAAATAAGTCTACTGAACAAGCGTCAACAATGAATAAAGATAAAAAAAACTTAAATATAGAAAATGAGAAGTTTACGCTTGGTTTATTTTTGTACCTAAAAAAGTTTTGATTCAGTACATGATCACCCTTAAGCTTTTACAAAACTATTTGCATAACTGGCACCAAGTAGTGCAGAAGAAGACAGCTACATAAGGTCAGCTTCAGTAGACCCAAGGAATTCCGCAGGGTACTATTCCGTATCCTTTGCGCTTTTCGCTTTATGTTAATGATGCATGTATACTCGCCTAACCACAGCTTATTATGAATGCAGACGACACAACCGTGTTTTTTACATCACACCAATTAGAAATACTGAAAAAAGATTACATGAGTGTATGACGTCAATCTTAAGCTGGCTTAAGCAAAACAAGGTACAGTTAAATGCCAAAAACACGACATATGATATATTTCCCCCAACAAATAAACATGTTAAATATGACATAAAGATAAGCTTGTACGGTAATACCATGAAACGAAGAAAGCTAAAAATTCCTTCGGGCATGGTTCATTGAAGTTTTAACGTGGAACGTCCGCGTTTAGTTAGGCAACTTGCGGGAATGGTATGATGCATGTGCAGAATTGGTTTCCTTATTCCTCAATGGCTAAAGAAAAATTGGTACAATGTCCTATTCTATGCGAGGCTTTGTTACGGCCTACTAGTATGGGGTAAGACAACAGCGAAAAATTATTACAACCTATTATGCTACAAAAGAAAATACTGTGCTGTTACTAAAATTACCACGCTAGAGTATGCAACATTTGCGCACTTTAAAGCTCTTTCATAAACATGAAATAATAAAGTCAAACGGTATATAGTACTTTAAAATGCGAGACATTATTATCAACAACATCATCATCATCAGCCTGACTGCGTTCACTGCAGGACTAATGCCTCTCCCATGTCCTGAGAGTCAACTCGGTCCTGTGCTTGCTGCTGCCACTTAATAGCCGCAAACCTCCTAATCTCATCTGTGCACCTAACTTTCTGTTTCCCCCTAGCCCGCTTGCCTTCTCTGGAAATTCAGTCAGTTACCCTCAATGACCAGCGGTTATCCTATCTACGCGCTACATGCTCGGCCCATGTATTTCTTCTTCTTGATTTCACCTTTGATATCCTTAATATCAGTATCTTCCCTGATCCACTGTATCCCTCATTTATGTTAGGTTATTATATGTAGTCCGTTTTTATTACTGTATTCTGTTTTTAGCACGCATGTGGTACAAGACATGTTGGAGTTTCGTTGCTTGTTGTATCTGCAAAAAAATGACAGCACATCCACGGTGTGAATGATGGAAAGTGGAGCGAAGCTGGGTCCGCACGCCGCTGCCGTGCCGCTTCGGCCTCCCGTTCTCGTTCGCCGGGATCTTGTTGGCGCTTCCAGGCAGCTTCACGGCACACTTCTGCCTCACGCGCTGGCACATCGGGGTTCCGTCTTCGAGCGTAAGCCGCAGCCGCCGCCTTTCGCGCACACCATTCTGCAGCCGTGGCTGTCCGCCGGCGTTCTGAACTCTCGGACGCGCGAAAACGGCTTTTATTTTACTACACCGCGCTCCCTAGCGTGCGGCGTTGCCGACGAACATGCGATCACAAACGTCTTCGTATGAAGTCATTCCCATTTTCTCGCGCGCTCGCACATCGGGGTTCCGTCTTCGAGCGCGAGCGTTGCACGTATCATACTTTTTTATCGACAAACCGTGAATCATCCGCTGGCCGCGTCCGTCCATCGTCTGTCTACGTGTTGGATGCTTGTACGTACGGCCGGACGGATGCGCGAACAGACGCATATATGAACGCAGGAATGAACGCATGCACGGATGGACGCATGGATGGACGCACTAGAGGACGGACGGATTCACGAATGGACAGACGCACGGACGGACGCATGTACGTACGCAGGAACGCACGAGAGGACGGACATACGCATGGACGGACGGATGGACCTATGAACGAACGCAGGGACGGACGCACGAATGGGCGAACGCACAGATGATTGCATGGACGGACGGACGCATGGACGAACGTAGGGATGCATCAGAGGACGGACCGACTCATGGTCGGATGCATGAATGGATGGACGCACGGATGAATGAATGGACGAATAGACGGATGGATGAACGCATGAACGAACGCAGGGACGGACGGATGGATAGACAGACGCGTGGATGGACGCACGAGAGGACGGACGGATGAATGAATGCACGGACGGATGAACGGATGGACACACGGATGGACAAAAGCAAGAACGAACGGACGGCCGGAAGCACGGGCGGAATGACGGACGCTTCGCCCCACTTATCTTTCACTCTATGAATATGCTGCGATTTTCCTTATTTATCATACAAGTAATGTCCTCTGGTAACGTACCGTTTGCATTTTTTAACGTACATCCATTTCGTTATATGTACGAGTACCGTCCTCTAAAGCTGGTTTAAAAACTAACGAGAGATGGCTACATACGATTACGACGGGACGTACAGCCCTAAAGAATGTATATCTTACAGACTAGGGGTGCAGAGACTTTATTTAGGCGTACGAAACGCGTTTTGCTTCTGTATCCCTTCCTTGCATTTTATGAAATAAAATAAAATTACTACTACTCCTACCATTACTGCTACTACTACAACAACTACTACTACTGCATAAATGAAAAAGAGTACAACAAAAAGTTTTCTGCCATTTGAAAAAATTTGTCATGTGCTCTATCCACCGCAGTTCACACTACAGCTATCAATTGCTCTACGAATTAAAAACCCAGCTGTTTCCATCTTAAAACGTTACATTACTTAAGGTATGCAACATACTGGGATCACACTGGGTCAACTAACTTATGCGAAAAAGAAAGTAAGCCTGGGGCTGCCAGTTCGAATTAACCAGTGTGGATACCGATGCACGTGATTAATCTGGGGCGTTCCCCTATAAACGCGCTATAGATAAATGTCACGGAATCGGGCTCACCAATAGCCGCTCTTGGCATACGAACATTAAATACGTCCCTAACAATGTCAACAAACCTCTCCGATAGATACGCAGAAATGTTGCCAAAGCTCCATGTAAGTACTACTCTAAAAAACAACATTTACACTCCAGATCCAATAATCTGTGTGCCTCTGGAACGAAGGTATAAAGACGATAATAACTATTAATGAATTAGTTTCTAATTGTTCAGCGTGTTTCAATAATTCAAACTATTCTCCCACCACTAGCATTTCAAGAATAAAAGTTGACATCGGACTAACAGCTTTTAAACTTCGATGAAAAATTTCTCATCTATTTCTTTTAAGAAAGACATATACCAAACTAATTCACTTAAACAGGAACTCATCTGAACACCTTCACACACACGATCGCGTCTTGATCATTAGTATAAAGCTTTCATTTCTTTTTGCCACACTAATGTTTTTATATTACCCACGTCTCTCTGTAACGCTTTTACGCACCCCGAGGGTCAAATAACTAAATATATAGACACAGAGCTGCGCTGAGATCAGTGCATCAAGTTAGCATGAACCGAGTTCAAACGAAGAAGCATTTACTGTATTAATATGGCTAAAGTATTATGCAACAGTCGCGGAAGAGAACAGCGATTTGTGATAGGTTGCGAAGCACTCTATGGTGTAAAGGAGTACAACTTAGGACAGGTAGTAACTGCAATGCCAAAGCGCGATAGGGAAAATAACTAGAAGTACAAGGATGAGGTAGAGCACACTAAGCCATCCCTCTCAACTCCTGAATGGTAGTTCACCCAAAATCATGAATCGGGTACTTACCTTAAAAGCAGAAACTTGAAGTGTTACAAAGTGAGTTACACTTAAATTGAGTTTGATGCTATAAGCAATGAAAATGATCGATATAACCTTACAAGACACAAAGAGACTGGAACCACCAGTGAACAGGACAACACCGTGCACCATTCTTAGAGCAACGCCCCGAAATGCTGTACGCTAGCTTTTCTTTTGTAACCAACAAATCAGTTTTCTTGTGGCCATCACCACGTGCAGACACTCTCTGCAGCTCTTTTTTTTTCAAGAAGTTATGCGATTGCTTTCGCTCGTTCCGAAACTTCAGTGTAGCAGGTCTTGCTAGCACAGCAGAATTATATTTAGCGAATGATGCAAAAACAGCTTACTCACCTGGAATGCTATTGGTCGGCTGGCTTGAGAATCTGCAACAGAGGCAGCACAAGCAGCTGTGAGATTTGCCACGCTTCATCGCGGTACACCCCCCTCACGTTACCTTCTCCCCAGCATGCCTACACTTCTTGCCTGCAAATCTTGGGCGCTGAGAATTCACGCTCCAGGAGCACAATACGATTATGAGGGATGCTGTAGGGCTCCGGAAATTTTACCACTACTGGTGCTTTAACGTGCGAACGGGAATCTGGCATTTTGTCTCCATAAAATGCATCTGCTACAGCCGGGACTCGAACTCGCAACCTTGCCCCGCTACGTTGGTCTAGTGGCTGAGGCACTCGGCTACTGACCCGCAGGTTGCTGGATTGAATCTCAACTACGCGGCTGCATTTTCGACAGAGGCGAAAACGTTCTAGGCCCATGTGCTCAGATTTGGGTGCACGTTAAAGAACACCACGTGGTAGAAATTTCCGGAACCCTCCACTACGGCGCCTCTCATATTCATGTGGTGGTCGTGGGACGTTATACCCAACATATGGATGAATCTATCAATCAATACATTAATCAATCAATCCTGCAACGTTCGGCTCAGCATCACCACGCTGTCAGATTCTTGACATAGGGATCCTGCCCCATGAGCACTATGTTTTCACGCATACACCCATGAGAAGTCAAAATGGCGTAAACCAGGTTCCTTCATCTTGGCGATTATATAAGCCATAATGACATGGGCTCCGAGCTCGCGCACCGGCGGCTTTCCTTGCCCGCCCGGCTGCCGCGAGGGCGCGCTGAGAGGACGCGCTGACTGAGGGCGCGCAAAGGAGACCGCAGCAGAAAGCAGAGCGCACGGCATATACAGGCGTGCACATTCATTCATTTATAGATTGTTTTGTTTTCGTTCCTCATCCATTCAGTGTTCGTTTTAACGCCCGAAGTATCCACCAAATACTGTAAAACTCACAGTGGAAATGGTGGCCATAAATGAATCAAAGGCGATGGTAACCTGTCCACAGTAGTCGTAGCCCCGATGATTTTCAGTTTATAGGAAGGGGAGTTCAGTTTATAGGCAGGGGAGTTCAGTTTATAGGAAGGGGAATATAGGAAGGGTAATATAGGAAGGGGAGTTCTAAAAAACACCCAAATGTTTTTCACAGCAAGAATAAGTGCCAAAGTGCAAATGAATACGCGTAGCTCTTTAACGTCTCGAGGGCAAACTCCATTTATTTGAAGGCGCGTTAGCGAGCGCATCATTAGCGTTGCTTTTTCATTTTCCCTACCTACATTCGACTTGACATTCATTCAAGGAGTGCATATCGGAGAGGAGGGTAGCAATCTGCTCCATACATTTACTTAATAGGACGGGGGGTGCTGCGACGAACTTCCACCCGCTTGATGGGGAACACTTCATACGCCTATGCACCCACTCAACAACTCGAAGTCGTCGACAGCCAGGCTGTTAGTGAGCAACAAACACGCAACGGCGAACGGGACAATCCCTAAAGAACCGAGCAAGCAATTCAGCGTATCTTCCCAAAAATGCATTTGGAATTCTATCTGCACTAACAGATTTTTGTTTTTTAATGTTTAAAGGTAGTGACAGTATACCTTCATAGCTTATTCGTACTTCTAGCATATCTGACACGTGTGAAATGATGTAACTGGAGCATCAATTTTCCATATAAAAACATTTTAAAAGACAGATTGGGAGAACTCAGTATGGTAGGAGGCAATTTTGGAACAGTCCGTTATGGTTGAGTTGTGATAATGATGATGATAATGATGATATGTGGGGTTTAACGTCCCAATATGATTATGAGAGATGCCGTAGTGGAGGGCTCCGGAAAATTCGACCACCTGGGGCTCTTTAACGTGCACCCAAATCTGAGTACACAGGCCTACAACATTTCCGCCTCCATCGGCAATGCAGCCGCACCAGCTGGGATTCGATTCCGCGACCTGCGGGTCAGCAGCCGAGTACCTTGGCCACTAGACGACCGCGGCGGGGCGTTTCGTTGTCAAAAACAATGTTGTATTGAGTTGGAGCGGCTTGTGACAAGTGACGCCAAAACTTTCGTGGGGAAGACAGCAAAAAGTCTGTAAGAGTGTTTATAATATTTCTTTTTACTTGCCCCCACTTTATTCGCAGTTATGTAGATAGGGCAGTTATATTTTCACAATTTTTCGCTTTCCTTTGCCTTCCTACTTTTTGCTTCATATGAATAATTTCTCGAATTATACTAGAATTACGCTTATTTTCTTTTTCTTCATAGTGGTAACACTGAGTTTACACAGTGGAAGATAATAGTTTTGAGTCTTGCGCAGTTTATGGAAAAACTCCTACTGTGATGCGTGAGGTCGTCTAATCAAACACTTTATTTTCTTTTATGTGTATGCCTCTAACCACCAACCACCAACATATTATAATAACGCTAACAACACGTACTCGTCCTTAGATTTTAGCATTGCATTTCCATCGCTTCCCGTGCTACAAGAAAAGTCGTCGTTATTCCATATGAACGTGACAATTTTCCTATAATTCTCAGCAGCTCAGTTGCAAATGAATGGCCTCTGCAGGTTCCCAAGTGGCTCACCCAAAAAGCCGATTGGGAATAGTTTCAAACAGTTACTCTCTTTACCTAGACTGCTATGAGCGCGTTAAGCATAGAGGCCGCTGTAGACTACTTCTCTGTAAAGTCCCTGAAAAAAAGCTAAGGTAGTCCCTTTTGTGTCAATGTGCAGGTTTATCTCCCCTCGCGTGCATAGCAGATAGTAAACGACGCAAGTTAAGGGGCTGTATGGCTCCTGGCCGCAAAGATGGGCGTGTGCTCATCTTTTTAATAAGGCTTATTTGGGCGCTGCGGTTCTAAGCGATGCGTTAAAAGAGTGACTGAGAAAGAAGAAATATTAAAAGTAACGTTGAATACGACCATCCGACGTGTATATAAGGAAGTGACATGTAGTGGCAAAAAACATCACCAAAATCATGCAATATTCAACGTGATGTCCCACCGTTTGCGTGCAGACGCGCTCAGCGGTGATTCTCTCGATAGCAGTGCGACTGCTACCCCGGTAAACTCTGCGGTGCTAAGAATATGCAGCATGACGCACTAGCTTTTGTAAACATATCGCAAACGCCATATTGTTTGTCCACTTTCGCGAGCTCACGCTCCACGAACAGGCGCCACTGGCGTTCCCTTTCACCATAGCCTAGGCACGGCCGCTCGATAAACACCCGGCGCAACAGTGTCCGAGCTGCCCAAGCATCTGGCACATCCAGTGTGCACGCGTGCTTTCGTATTCGTAGTTTCCTTGTGGACACTCTAGAGGCGCTGCTGCGGTCGCTAGGAGAGCTCCGGAATGACAGCTACAGATAAGTGTTTTTGCATGTTTCCAGCTTGCCTCTGTATGTAGCGTTATGAGAACGTAAGGCGCTAGCGTAAAGCTTGATTAGGTCTAGTACGGTGTACGGTTTTTTTTTTTTTTAGTATTCTGTACTGTGTCTTTTTTTTCTCCAGCCACCACGTGGCTGAGGCCTGCGCGTAGACCGACCACGTGCATGCGCAGGTGCTGTGAAGTGTAGCGTATTTATTTATTATTGTGGTTCTTTTTGGCTTAGACCAGTGTATTTTAGTACAGTTTTCTAACACGTGGGCATCGGTAAACTGAGCTAGCCATGGTCAAAAAGACCGTAAAGTGTTCAGAGTGCGGGATAGGGTTGAAGGTGGAAATTAGTGCGGAAGAGAAAGCAGAAGATGACGTCAAGTGTAGACAGTGCGAGATCGAGGAGAAAATGAAAAATATGATGGCGGTCCAGAGTGGGCTCATGGAGAAAATCGCAGAGCTGGAGAATGCATTGGCGAAGGAGCGAGAGAAAACGTCAGCCATGGAGGAAAGGCTCCGGGCAGCCGAGAAGGGCCTATCGAAGGTCGTGAAGGGGAACGAAGACGCAGGTGACGGCGGAAGCATTATGGCGACGACCCACCGTGCGGGAGAGATGAGGGAAACAGGCATGACAAAGGCAGATACATTGGCCACAGGGCCCAGCTACCGGGAAGTAGTTTTGAGGGAGGGAGGGAGCAAACCAGCAGCCGTGACTCACGCTAGTCACCTAGTCAGCAGCCAGGTGCAGGTTTCAGAAGGAATGTCTGAACAGGTCATCATCGCCGGTGACTCAAATTTAGTCCGATGCGCAGCGGCAATCAAAGAAAGGGTGAAAGGCGACAAGAGAGTTGCGATAGGGACGTTCCCAGGACAAACGCTGGGGACAGTAATGAGTCAAGCGGGTGAACAACTCGCAGCTAAAGCTAACAATCGCAACCTCGTTGTAATTGCGGGAGGGTTAAATGACGTCCTAAAAAAAGAATCGTCAGGACTAGCGACGACCTTGGCGAAAGGGGTGGATGACATGCGCACCGTGTCCCCCCAGGTGCAAATTGTAGTATGCACAGTACCGGAAGTACCAGTACGCAACATCAACCTGCAAAGAGCGGTAGTCGACGCAAACAAAGAGATATGGCGAATTAGTCGAGAGAAGGGTTTCGAGGTAGTGGATTTAAACAGGGAAGTGCACAGGTGGGGTGGATTCCAAAGAGACAAGATTCATTTCGATAAGAGGCTTGGACACGAGGTGGGCTGGCGACTGGCAGGACGCGCAGTAGCTTTTTTGGGGGGCTCACGGGCCCTTCGGAGTCCGGGGTAGCTCGTAACAGGGAAAACAAACAGGAGGACGCTTTGACAGGTAGAATTGCGAAAAACCAGAAAAAAGGTAAAAGAAAAAGGAAAAAGGCGCGTGTTGCAATTAGTTACATAAACATGCAGGGTGGCAGAAAGAAGGCAAAATGGTTAGAGATTGAGGAGCAGTTAAACAAAGAACAGATAGGCGTGTATGCGGTTACAGAAACACACCTTAGAGACTTGGAAGAGCCACCACATATTAAAAATTATGTTTGGGAAGGGTGTAACAGGACCATATCGGAAAGGAAAGGTGGGGGTGTAGGAATGCTAATTCACCGCGGAGCCAAATGGGTTAGAGTGAAACAGACGTGTTCAGAGCACCTCTGGGTTCTGGGCACAGTAGGTGGAAAGGAAACGTGGCTAGGGGTAGCCTACTTGTGGACGGGGAATAACTGCAGAGAAAAGAATCAGGAGATAGTGGATTGCATGAGTGCGGATATTAAGGAATTTGGTAATGGGGCCGAAATCATCCTTCTAGGGGACATGAATGCCCACATACATGACCTTGACGGATATTCAGACACCAATGGGAAGTTATTACTAGATCTTTGCGAGCAACATAGTCTGGAGATAGTTAACACAGGGCCTAAATGTGACGGCCAGATCACATGGGAAGTCGGAAACAAGCAATCAAGTATTGATTATTGTCTCATGACTGAAGGAATTTACCACAAACTGACAGAAATGAGGATAGACGAGGAAGGCATTAACAGCTTGGGTAGTGATCATAAACGAATAACATTACAAATGGGATACGAAACTAAAAATACGAGCATGGAATCAAAGTCTGGCAGCTCGTATTTAAATGACAAACAAATAATAAATATAGCCGCAAGAGTCGAGAAAGAAGTAGGCGAAATACCAGGCAAGGACTGGGAGTATAGGGAGCTGTTACATCTAATGACGAAGGAGATAGGGAAAGAGAAGAAAACCGTTTGCTGGAAAGGAAAAAGGAAGCCAAAAAGTTGGTGGAACAAGGAAATCCGGGAGGCGATCGAGAAGCGACGCGAAGCATCACGGGAGCATAGAAAGGCAAAAAAGGAGAAGCGGCCGCAGGACGAAGTCAAAAAAATATGGGAAATATATTTGGAGAAAAAATCCCTTGTACAGAAATTGGTAGAGGCAAAAATTAAAGGTGAAAGTGAACGCTGGATGACAGAGATACACGAAAAAAAGGAGGCCGCGCCTAGGATTTTTTGGAGCCACATAAAGGCGCTAGGTAGGAAGTCTGTCACAACGCAACAACATATTCTAGATGAAGGAGGAAATAAATTGGAAGGGTACGAAGCGCTAGGTTACATCCAAAAGGTAACAGCCGATTCGTTTCAAAAGAGCGTCCAGGGGATCTCCCCAGTGAGTAAAAGTGTGGCGGAGAAAGCAACAGAGGAAGAGCTAGTACTAGATAATTTCAACTGGAAAAAGGCCGAAGGAAAAATTCCAAAGCGCACTGCCGCGGGTTTAGATGGGATTCCCGTTAGCCTCATTAACGAACTAGGACATAACACTAAAGAAGCATTGTTAAAAGCAGTAGAAAAAAGCTTAAAGGACGGACAAATACCGGACAGTTGGCGACAAAGTAGAATGAACTTAATCTATAAAGGCAAGGGAGAAAAGGACAAGATTCGCTCGTATAGACCACTAACCATTACATCGGTACTATACAGGTTGGCGATGCAAGCAGTAAAAATGAAAATAGAAACATGGGCCGAACATAACGATATTTTGGGAGAACTTCAGAACGGATTTCGAGTCGACAGGCGGTTAGACGATAACCTGTTTGTTCTCACTCAGTGTATAGAAATATCTAAAATAGAGAATAGGCCCTTGTACGTGGCTTTTCTAGACATCACTGGGGCATACGACAACGTTAATCAGGAAATTTTGTGGGATATATTGAAAGGAATGGGCATGGGCGACGACTGTATACAGCTTTTGAGGGAGATATACCGAGAAAATACAGTTTGCATAGAGTGGGAAGGAATGCGTAGCAAAGAGAACGTTGAGGTTAGCAGGGGTCTGAGACAGGGATGTCCTTTGTCCCCACTGTTATTCATGCTGTACATGGTGAGTATGGAAAAAGCGCTAGAAGGTAGCAACATTGGTTTTAATCTGTCACACAAACAGGGCGGCATGATGATTGAGCAGAAGCTTCCAGGTTTATTTTATGCGGACGATATCGTCTTATTTGCGGACAGTCGAGATGATATACAGCAGCTGGCGAATATATGCGGAAGGGAAGGTGAAGCTCTTGGACTAGGATTCAGTGTAACGAAGTGTGGTTTGATGGTATTCAATGATCCCTGTGATCAGACGGTGTCCATACAAGGCCAAGAAATACCGAGGGTAAGTGAATACAAGTACCTTGGAGTATGGGTAAATGAGAGTGATAGATACATGGAGGTACAGGAAAAAGCCTCGGCAGCAAAAGGAAAGAGGAATGCGGCAATAATGAAGCACAGAGCGTTGTGGGGATACAATAGGTATGAGGTGCTTCAAGGTCTGTGGAAGGGTGTAATGGTTCCAGGGCTTACTTTTGGGAACTCAGTGGTGTGCATGAGGGCAGAGGTGCAATCGGGAATGGATGTAAATCAAAGGACTGTGGGACGCCTCGCGTTGGGTGCTCACGGGAAGACGACAAACGAGGCTGTAAAGGGCGATATGGGGTGGGCAGGTTTTGAGGCGAGGGAAGCGCAGAGCAAAATAAGGTTCGAAGAAAGGCTAAGAAATATGAAGGAGAGTAGATGGGCAGAGAAGGTGTTCCGTTATTTGTATAGGAAGAGCGTGGACACACAGTGGAGAAAAAGAACTAGAAGACTCACTAGTAAATATACGGCTGGTATTGTGAGCCATATGTCAACAAAGAGCGTTAAGGGAAAAGTCAGGGAGGCGGAGAGGATTTACTGGATGGCAGCTATGGAGAAAAAACCGGCTTTGAGTAACTACCGAAAGGGCAAAAATGAAATAAGGAGGGAGGCATTTTACGATAATTCAAGGGGAAGCGCTTTACTGTTTGAAGCGAGATCGGGTTGCCTTAGAACGCGTAGTTATAAAGCAAGATTCAGTAAAGAAGAAGAACAATGCACATGCTGCGGGAAAGATAAGGAAACGGCGGAACATGTTCTGATTGAATGTGGAGATATCCAACCAGGTGTACGTTTGGGCACGAACCTACAGGAAGCCTTGGGTTTTAGGGACAACAATGGAAAGCTGAACACACCCGCGATTGAAATAAGTAAGAGACGGTTAGAGTATTGGTGGCAGAAAATTAGAGAGAAAGGACAAAAATAAATATTGGAAAAATAAAATATGGACAGTGTGCCGTAAATGGCAGAGAACTTAAGCTGAAAATTTACCTTTTTTCCATTAAGATAGAATTTATCGAAGTAGAGGCATTAGGCCAACATAAAAAAAAAGGAAAAAAGGTTTTTTTTTTTTTTTTTGTCGAGCCTGGTGGCATACTTGTCACCACCCCGTTATAAAGGGGACGCTCATAGCATCCATCCATCCATCGGAGAGGAGGTAGAGGCGGAGGGGTGCAGTTAGCACTACTTTAGTTGTTTTTTTTTTTCACGGACTTTACTTCTCTGCTTCTCTGCAACCAAATTTATTTCACAAATAAGTGGACTGTCAGGCCAACGACGTGGTCCATGGCGGAATAATGGGTTCCGTGACGCGCGAAAAAAAAATCAGGAATGGAAGTTTCTTTGAGACTCGCCGACGTCACAGGATCTTATAAAATTTAAGAACATGAGGCAAGAGCAAGTTGCGAACAATAAACGTTTCGCATGATGATGTGGCGTAACACACACCAAACGAATGCCAATATTAGTCAACTAGGTCAATTTTAAGGCACTCTATATATCTGGGACTATGTTTTTCTGCGTGACTGTGTGGATCTCTTACACCCCATAGCTTTAGTGGTGATGAACCAAAAAATTTTGGGCCTTGTGTCAGCACGCACGCAAGAGGCCAAAATTGGCTTGGGCTCTGTGCATGCCCCCAGGCGCATCACAAGCTTCTTGGGTTTCGAAGCTACTTGTGGCCCCAATTCTCAAACCCTTTAGATGAAACAAGTATAGGGACCTGAGGGAAAGTGGTCTTAATGCAACACCACATGATGGGTAAGGCTGCTTCACTTGGGCATGCGTCCTAGAGCTTTCTCACGGAAATGTGATTGACGTGTTTCCCTCCCCAGTATTAAAAATCTGTCAGCAAATGCGTTCCTTCGTCTTCCTTTTTTGAGGCTCGGCGCAATGCCTCCGCTGAGTCACAGCGCTCGTGATGTCATGGCATTGAAGCAACGCGTCCCCATAAATGGCCCGTATAGCGCCACGAACAAAGACACACTGTCTCAAAACACCGTATCTCTTAAAAAGCCAGGGTGATCGCCAACAATGTGAACACGAGTAAAGCCACTGAATAAACATGAGGAATGCGAGACACCGCCCCACCGATCTGTACAAAACTCAATAAAAATCACAGCTTACCCACGGAGTGAATGATGATGAGTGGGGCGAAGCGTCCGTCCATCCGTCCGTCAGTTCATTCATCTGTGCGACTGAATGGATGAACGGGAGCGTGAACAGACCGATGGAAGGACGTATGGATGGACTCAGACAGGTGGACGAATGGAAGCACGGACGGATGGACGCAAAGATTGACGGAGCACGGACGAAAAAAATGCATGGACGGATGGACGAACGGACAGAAGTACGAACGGACAGAAGAATGAATGAATGCATGCACGGACAGTTGGACGGACGAACGCTCTGCCTCACTCATCATCATTCACTCCGTGATTATGCTGTGAAAGTTAGTTACACGCTCTAGTTATATTATTCCCAAGAACATACACACCCCACGCCATCTGTTGAGCATGTCATAAACTAGAGTAGGCTACATACTACATACGGAGGAGGGAACGACGCTCGGCCTGAGCAGCTTCGTGTCTAAAAATTACTTCATGCGATTGACGCCGTAAGGCACCGCATGAATGGTTCTCCCCCATGGCCGCAAAGCACTCGAGAAAGCTAGGCAATGGGCGAGAGCCAAACAGCACTAGAGGAGGTGGTGGTGAACGGCGGGGGGGTGCATCTGGCTGGTACTGATAAAATCGAGGAGACGCGGACCAAACGTTGCCTCGGAATGCAAGAAGGCATCACTACAAGATGTAATAAACGCCATCATTTTTCATGATGATAATGCCGATTGAAACTTTATTTTGGTCCAGATAGGACGCAGGGAAAGCCCCGTGCCACCCGGTTAATCCCACGTAGGGACCGTCAAGCCGAGCCTGGCGACCCGTTCACGGGCACTCTGGACGGCCAAGGTTTTATTGTTAAGTTCGGGGCTGCGTAAGATCACTCCCGACCTGTACTCGCTAAAGGTGGAGCTGATGGCCTCACATTCCAATGGTTGAATGTCACTAACAGTGCAGTCCACACTAGAATACCGTTCAGGGTACATGACATGAAGTACCGCAGGGTTAGGATACGCAGTGGCTTGCAATAGTGTAGGTGTAACTACCTGAGCCCTGCATAAGGCAGGGTGTGGGAGGAGGAATACCCGTGTTGACAGATAGAAGTGTTTAGTTATTTGATTGAACGTGAATAAGGGTTTCCCGCGAGGCAGAAAGACTGCGGACGCTGCGCGGTCAGTAAGTCCTCACGTGGCCTCATGCGCACCCTTTTGGGTTGGAGGTAGCGCCCTCAATCCACCCCATGTGAGCGGAAAACCAAGTCAGAAAATGGGGCGTGATACTCTTTATGCTCAAAAGACTCCGAAGAGTCTGAGGGGCTACCATCCCAGTTTCGTAGGCCTTCATAGCCACCTTAGAGTCGCTGTATATTGACTAACTACGACTATCTAGCATAGCCAGCGCGATTGCAACCTGTTCGGCTAGCACGGGCTTCTATGTGCGTACCGTGGTGGAGTGAGTGAGCCTGGAATTTGAGTCGGCGATGGAAACAGCAAATGGCTCTTGTAGGACATTCTTTATTGTGAGGAAAAAAAATCCTCGGCCCGCACTACAAAGATATAGCAGGTAACATATGGCACAGCATCCATGAAGCTTGCATGAGTGGGTTTACAACGGACGTGCTCACGCAGAGCTCTACCCCTGGCCTATGTCGACCGCCGTTGTGCGCATGGTGCATATTGCGGAGAATGGGTGCGCTGTGCACTTGACACCTGATGTCTAGAGGAACTGCACGGACTCGGGTATGGTCAACGAAATTGAGGCCCAAATTGTCGAGTATCTTGCGGCTCTGTTCGGTTTTCGAAAACCTGTGCAGCTGTGAGCGCTCTTGCGCCTATATTATCTTTTCGAGTGACACTGCGCCACTAAACTTGACGCCAACATAGGCCGCAAAATTATTCTGTCTTATTGGCAACAGCAAAGACCGGTCAATCTGTGATCTTGACACTTACAAATTTGCGGCGATGCCTTGACGGGTAAATATGAGAAAAGAGCTACGTCTAGGTGACTTACTGTCGACAACCTTATAAAACGCATCCGCTGGCATCTGCTCGACTGAGTGTGGTGTAAACTGCGCCCAATGATTGCCGCGATCACATGATCTCGGTCGCAAGTTAGCCGCTACCGCGTCATTCTAGACCACTTTAAAGGACGTTACTTTGCTGAAACGAAAGCAGCACGTTGTTTAGCAGGTGGGAACCAAGAAACCCAAACACGCCGCGCCTCGTCGAGCTGGATTGCGAGAACATCTCGGAAACGTATACGGTGTGATGTGCTTGAAAGAAAGTTCTCTTCGCCGCGTTTAAAGGAAAGGTTACTCGCCGCACCCGTGCACGGTCTGGAGGGAATTATACACCGAGAACGTGTGATCACGCTGAGTGCGAGTTACAGCGCGTTGTGTGGTCTCACAATGGCGCCAACATTGCAAATCACCACATATATTAAAAAAAGTCGAATTATTCTCGCTCCGCAAGAGGTACTTTCTGAATCAGTCTAACGTTTGTCGGTTTCATTGTTCCGGCTTTGGGCCACTTCTTCCACAGCAACCATGACTCATGTTGAGTGCGATTGTATAAACGATCAAGTGGCCCGGCAGTGATGGCGTCAGCCGAGTAGGCGACGCGCAGCAGTAACCGTAGCGATTACGCGATCACGGCATTACGTGATAGTACCGCCCTTCATGGCACTATGTCAGCTTATTGAAGGTGTTTCAATTCACTCGTGAGCACAAAGCAGGCATCGCTTCATGCCTCGAAAAGCTTTACTTGTAAAAGCTCGGCCACTATGAGGCATTTTAAGTGGGAGGTCATACGCAATGGACTGCTAATATAATGACGACGTTTCGTGACACTTTTGAGTTCAGTCATGAATGCGTTCAACTGTGTGTTGTTTCTTATAAAAAAAAAACATGGAAATCTCAATAAATAGTGTTTGCTTCTTTTCTGCATCGAATGCACTGAATGGGGGTGGTCTGATTTATGATTTTGGGATGTGCATTTGCAGCAACTGTATACAGCCCCTCAGTGCTGTGTTCTTCGTATACTGAAAGTTGATTGCCTTAAGGTTGAAAATGCACTATGCACCACAGGCATGAAGTTCGTAAAGCAATGTCTCTTGTTTGCGAAACGTTAAGTAAAATTCACTCAAGCGAACCTATTCATCGTTAAGTTCATCATCAAGGCTTCACCATAGCTCTCATGGGGTAGCAGCAGGCTTTTTCATTACCGGCACACACTTGAGACTACTTCCGTTGATAATGAGAGTGTGATATAGAGCACCCTTGTCGACAGTACTCTGCCAGTTCATGTAGTGCTTGGCTGCACAGGTCTGAAGACATAATGTGCGATATGTTCGGTCGCAGCATCCAATGACTGCACACTTGACAAATTTGATCACACAGTTGTTCAATGTGTAAAACGTTTAAACATGAATATGACGACTCTGCATGCGATGTTTTTGCACGTGCAATAAGTACAGTAACCGAATAATCTACGCTTCCTTCAGTTCATGGGGACCTCAGCCATGCCACGGTGTTACTTAGTTGGCAGAGAGGTGAACTGCTCAGCCTCACCTGGAACGAGCACATGAGGTTTTCGTCAACGCTCATAATGCCAGCGGCGTTGTCGAACACGCCACAGTAGTTGGGTGCCGAAAAAATTGTCACCAGTTGGCGCTTGGCGAAGAACTCGTAGCCATCTTCCACAACCTGAGCACGAGGAAAAAGGCGAATTCACTTTACCCATTGAATGCTTGCAAATGCGAAGCATTTCTCAGCAAACTTGGGTGACTTTGACTCTATCTATCTATCTATCTATCTATCTATCTATCTATCTATCTATCTATCTATCTATCTATCTATCTATCTATCTATCTATCTATCTATCTATCTATCTATCTATCTATCTATCTATCTGTCTGTCTGTCTGTCTGTCTGTCTGTCTGTCTGTCTGTCTGTCTGTCTGTCTGTCTGTCTGTCTGTCTGTCTGTCTATCTATCTATCTATCTATCTATCTATCTATCTATCTATCTATCTATCTATCTATCTATCTATCTATCTATCTATCTATCTATCTATCTATCTATCTATCTATCTATCTATCTATCTATCTCTCTATCTATCTATCTATCTATCTATCTATCTATCTATCTATCTATCTATCTATCTATCTATCTGTCTGTCTGTCTGTCTGTCTGTCTGTCTGTCTGTCTGTCTGTCTGTCTGTCTGTCTGTCTGTATGTCTGTCTGTCTGTCTGTCTGTCTGTCTGTCTGTCTGTCTGTCTGTCTGTCTGTCTGTCCCAAAACTGGTATAGCAAACATGACTGTATGACGAGCATAAGTGACTTGTCATAACATGAAAATCTTGACAGGTGTGTCCTAAATCTCATGATGTCATGATCTGGCTGCTCTTGCTGTGGTTTTGTTCACATGACATGTTGAAAAGCTGGTATGGTATGGCATGACTGCATGGCAAAGACAAGTGACAGGCCCTAACGTTGAAATAATGACAAGCATGTGGCGTAAGTCTTGACTACACGCCAAGCTCAGGGTGCACTCACGGCTGTTTCGCTAGCTTCACAAATACTAAATTTGGTATTACGTGACGTGAATGAAATTACGAACACAAAGGCCTGGCACAAAAAATAATTCTGAAATGGCAGTAATCTACGGCATAATTTATGTCCACCTCGTAATGTTGTGCTGATTTTCAAGGGACATATCGACGCTCCTCATTCGTGTTTCGCATATCAACGATTCCCACTGTACGTTGGATCTGCCAATTTTTTAGTTGTTCGTTATTGCCATGCGTCACGAAATAAATGCTTAGAAAAGTTTTATCCTTGTAACGCTCTAACAAAACAAAACACACGTGTGCTCTATCAAAATAGTTTTTTAAGACAAGGCAGAAGACAGCAACACAAAAGAGAGAAGGTTGTAGTAGAGCGCCTTGTTCTGTGCTGCTTTATCTCGAGTTGGAGTCTTCCCTGCCTTCAAACATGAAACATAACTGACATGCCGAATGTCACATTCTAATGTAATCAAGCCTTTATACAGCAGACTGCTGTCCTTCATAGACATAGGTGAAGTTGTGTGTAGGAATGGGGCCGATAGACTCAAAGTAAATGGCTACGCGGTAAACGCGAAGCTTGGTTTTTGTTCAGGCCATATTTCACAATAAAAACTAAAAAAAAAACACGGCAAAAGTCCGGCATTACAATGTTTTCCTTCAGCCTAAGAGAAACAGATTCACTGATGCCTATTTGAATTTCAAGTGGCCGCTTTGTGTACGTTCTGGGAGTGGCACACTAGCAATTGTATGGTTTTGGTGATACTCTAATGACGGTAAAGTGCGTCACTGCTTCATACTTCATTAAGGTGTCGGAATAGAAATATGCTGCTACTATAACAAAAAAGAACGATACAATTGTATAAAAATGAAAGGAAAAAACTCACCTGGTGTGCCCTGGCGATGAGATCGAGGTCGAACTTCTTCAGACACTTTGAGACAATATCAGCGCCGAAAGCGTAAGAGACTCCACGGTCGCTCTCTCCCCAACCCTGGATGTCCCTGCTGGGGTCGGACCAGAGCAGGTCGCACAGCAGGCCATCATCGGGCACCTCTGTCGGGCGAGTTATTCGCTTCACCTGGTCAAATGACTGCAGGTCGGGACTTAACCCTGCAAATACATCAACATCATATATTTATGGAGATAGCAATTATATAGACCCACTCGGTTGGTTTTTGCCGCCGAGACGCAAAAAATGAAACTAATCCAGAAAAAAAGGCTACGGTTCGTGGAAACGAACGGCTGGCCTTTCGTTTCGCTTCTCAGCGCACAGCGCTAGCCACTGTGCTATGAAAAAAATCACAGTTTCGCCGCAAGGGCGAAGCAATGTATGCGATAGCAATAAGTTCAATATATCAAAACGTGCAATAAATTACAATAAATAAGCAATAAATAATAAAATATAATAAATAATAATCAATAAATAATAAGCAATAAATAATAAGCAATAAATAAATAAAATAAGCAATAAATCGAAACGTGCAGCGTGCTGCTCACGCACGAATCACGCACAAAAACTACACACAGGACGAGAGCTAACAACGCTTGCAACTTGACGCACGCGCTGTTCAAACAAAAACGATGTCTGAAACGTAATCACAGGTACAGATAAGAGTGCGAACTAACGAGTGTCCTAGTTGTTACTTTGGTTTGTTTTAAAAGCGCTCTCTTTTTGGTAAACGAAGCCTGCCCAACGAGCGCAGTTGACTTTTGTTGCCCGGGCAACTAACACAATCATTCCAGTGAAAAGCCCCGGCACACGATTCTTCCCACCGAAGGACCAGCGCGAGCACAAAAAGACCTAACAACCCCCCTTCCCCCATTAGTGGGGCTAATGACGTGTGGGAGATAAGCGCCTGCTGGCGCGTCGCGACGAGGGGTGTGCCGAGCGCGGCAGCCTTTTAAATACGGAGCATTTCTTAGTCGCACCGTGTCACTAGTCATCGACGTCCACACCCTCACTGTGCATGCTCGGCTTGTCTCCCCTCCCCTCCCTCTCACCCTTTACATTCTATTTCCCTCTCCCTCTTTCGCTTGACTTCGCGCTTTACTTGACTCTAGTAGATGCGACGGAAGCAACAGATGGCAGCAGTACCTGCGAGACGCTCCCTGGATTTCGTGCCGACCGGTTGTGCGCCCGCGCGCTCCGCGCGCTCGCGACCTTCGGCGTCATCGTAGCTCTGGCCGACTGGGCTGGCCCTACGTCACCTCCTGTCGCCGGCTGTCTTCGGTGACAGCGCAGCTCTGACCTACTGGACCTGCTCTACGCCATCTACAGACGCCGACAACATCTCTCGCAAGTGTACCCCGTCCTCGGACTCCAGTGACCGTTCTTCCATCTTTCCTGTCTCTCCTATCCCCTCAGTTTGTTGTTGCTTCTTCTTCCTCTTTCCTATACCTTTACCTCTACCCTTTTATCCCTCCTTACCCCCATCCCTTTGTGAGCTCTGTGGCGGTGTCGCTCACTGAAGCAGACAATAACGGGGCTCACTTTTCTCTTCCTTTCTCTTAAGAACCACTCCGCAACAGTACCTTTAACTATACTGGGGCACAACCCAACATCATCGTCCCACCACTCGTTCAAGGCAACGTTACCCCACCCTCACCATCTACAGCGTCAACAACAGCAAGCAACGCAGAAGACAAGGCTTTGAAAAAACTAGCCTACGACGGAGAACGCAAGCGTTTGAAGCAAGCTGCGGATCCTTCACTTGGGGAAATAGAAGCAGCTGCGAAACGGCATCGCCGAGCTGTGGATTCCGAGCTTCGTGCACGAGAAGCAGCGGCGAAACGTGAGCAGCGAGCTTCAAAACCAGTGGTATGTGAGCGAGAAGCGGCGTGCAAACTTCGTCAACGAGAGGTGGCACGGGAAGCTGTTCGCGAGTGCGACCGCTCTGTGAAAGTGGCTTCTAAGACCACAGCTTACACAGCTGCAAGGTGTGCGACCGACTGCGCTTCGACAACGACCTTACGCTGGACGGGAGCATTAAAAACAAAGTGAAGCAGACGAACGCGCTACGGGTTCTTTGGAGCACGTTTGGCAACGTCAACTTCAAGGGCGGCGGCGTCCACGACAACGTTAACAGCTGCAACAATGATGACGAGAGACTGCTGAAGCCGTTCAAGTCGTACTTGGTGTGCGCATCGCGTAAAGACTCGTTGGTGCGTGGGCACGTACCGTCGATGAGCATGACCTACGGTTACCGGTACCCGCCTCGACCCGCAGACCTACCCGAGAGGAACGCTATCCGGTGAGTCCCAAATCATACCCAATTACGCAACATTCACAAGGTACCCCCTCCCCCACTCTGCGACGCATTTACTCAAGTTTCCCTCCCCCCACTCCCCGTGGGAATATGTGGGCGGATTTTCCTTTCTTGAGTTTTCCTATATATATAGATACGCATACATAGACGGTGCATGGCGGCAGTGGTGGCAATGGAAAAGAACTAGCCGAGATTAGAGAGTTTTAGAATTGGGGCCACAAGGAGCTTGGGGACCCAAGAAGCTTGCGACACTCCAGGGCGCATGCGCAGAGCCCAAGCCAACCTATTTTATTAGCCAAGAAAGCAGTACACAAAAAAACATAGTGCCAAATATGCTAGGTATCTTAAAATTGACCGGGTTGACAAATAGTAGTGTTTGTTTGGTGTCTGTTACGTTGCATCATTATGTGAAACGCTTATTGTCCGCAGTTAGTTCATAGGCATGAAATTATTTTTTATCTTATTGCCGGTAACTGTGTTTGCAAATAAACGTGGTAGAATCTATGCAGAAGCGACCACCCGCTTTGATCTGAACTTGCTCTTGCTACATACCTACTGCGCTGATAGCAACAAATGAATAATGAAATCCACCATCGATTTTACTTTTGCTTTGAGGAGAAAACATTATGTATGTGCGTCGTCATTAGCGAGATATACTGCTTGCTTAGCCGAACGCGCTCAGACTAACGCCCCGAGGCAAGGCTTGGGCTGCGTCGCCAGACCAAGAACGCTGCATCTTCAAACATCGGGCATGCCACATGGCACAGTGTTTTGAGGGCGTCAGATCCTTTTCCGGTGTAAACAAAAAAAGAGAGAGAGAAAAAAGAAGCATTGCATATGGAGAACGCGAAGGAACGCCTCGACGGAGAAGCAGTAACAAGAGAGTCACGAGAAACGTTGGAGAGAAATGGGCACAAAGTGAATTCAGCAATCAGAGCAACAATCAGATCAACAAATAAGCAATCATAGGAACAAATCCACGCTTCAAATTACTGGCGTGACTGTTTGTTTCACAGTTTCACTGTATCTTTAGGTTATTAAACCACCCTTATCTGCAATGAGTGTGTATGGACAATTCGGCGAGCAGATGCGGTAAAGACGGTGTGCAGACGACATGGTATCACTGTATGCATGTGGAGAGGCTAATCGCCCTTCCTGTTGACTTAGGGGCCCTGTAGCTTCCACAGTGCGGAAGGGTGGGGCACCAAGGCGTCTTGGAGCGCCAGCGAGACGAAGCAGACCCAGCGCGAGCCATGGTGCCATATGGGTCGCGCGTCACATAAACTTGAATTTGGCTACTGGTGGCGCTTCGTGCGTTTGACCCAATGCAGCTTGCGCTTGACACACTTCTCACACTCCTCTGATCCTGCAAAGGCAAGAGAAACCTACGCAACGAAGCTTGGGGACCCATTGTCTTGAGCCCCCAGCTCTCAAGCTCTCTACTGTCCATATAATTGCTATCGCAGTACATGCACTTCCTTCAACGTTGGAACGGCAAGCTTTATGAACCACTTAGCTCTGGTAGCGGCTATTTAAAAGAAATTGGTGTGTTTTCAGCATTACCAGCTAGATAGCGCGATGAGCGCGCTTGGAGTAGTGAGCCTGGATGACCACTTCTGTTAGGGTGGAGACATCTCAAAAAGCACCTAAAAAAACTCAGTCAAAGCAGTGGGTAATCGGGCACGCTGTTGCCAGCTTCCACCAATTTAGCATAGTTTTTGTGCGCCGCCATTTCGTGACCATTCATCAGTCAGTCAGTTCATCCGTGCGTCTGTCCCACCATCCATTCGTCCATCTGTTCGTCTGTTAATGCGTCCATCCGTTCGTCCGTCCGCTTCGCCCAACTCGTCACCATTCACCTTGAGGATATGCTGTGATTCTGTGCTACCTGGGGCTTTGATAATATTAACATTAGAGGCGAGGCTCCTTAAGCCCTGGGTCGTGCGTACATGATTCATGTAGTAGTAGTAGTAGTAGTAGTAGTAGTAGTAGTAGTAGTAGTAGTAGTAGTAGTAGTAGTAGTAGTAGTAGTAGTAGTAGTAGTAGTAGTGGTAGTAGTAGTAGTGGTAGTAGTAGTAGTAGTAGTAGCAGCAGCAGCAGCAGCAGCAGCAGCCGCAGCAGCAGCAGCAACAGCAGCAGCAGCAGCAGCAGCAGCAGCAGCAGCAGCAGCACCGGCGGCGGCGGCGGCGGCGGCGGCGGCGGAGGCGGTGGTGGCGGTTGCGGTGGCAATGGCGGTGGTGGTGGTGGTGGTGGTGGTGGTGGTGGTGGTGGTCGTAGTGGTAATTAGCCATATCTCGTATACTTCTTAGAATGTCCGCTAGATCGCGGTACTTAAATATGATGAAAAGATGTGAGATGGCTGTGCTTGGAGTGTACACTACATGAACGGATGAACAGACGTACGAACGGACAGAAAAACAAGCAGACCAACGAACGTACGGACAGAGAGATGCACGAACGGAGAGACGCATGGACGGATGAACAGACGCACAGAGGAACGCAAGGACGGACTGATGGACGATTTTCCCCATTCATTATCATTCACTCTATGAATATGCTGTGATTTATTATTATTATCTAAGCCTTCGTGTTTACGCCGACGTTGGACGACACCGAAGTTTACATTTCACGCTTGACGCATCCACTTCTTCGTGTTGACGCCGACTCATGACGACAACGACGGTTACATTTTGTGCTTGACGCATTTACTGTTTCGTGTCGACGCCGATGCTGGACGCCACCGACGGACACATTTCACGCTTGATGCACCTAACGCTTCGTGTTCACGCCGGCGTTGGACGCCATCGATAAACATATATCACGCTTGATGCACCTAAAGCTTCTTGTTAACGCCGACACTGAATGACACCGACGATAACCTTTCGCGCTTGATGCATATACTGCTTCGTGTTGACACCGACGCTGGACGCCTCGGACGGACGCATTTCACACTTGATACTTCTACTTTTTCGTGTTGATGCCGACACTGGGCCATATCCTCGAGGATGAAATGAAGCCAAACGTGCACGCTGTGTGGGCCACATTATGGCACGATAGCGCAGCATTTTCGTCTGGCAACGTTGTGTTTTGGCGGGCGGAGGAGTATTGGCGGCATCTAGTGGGTCAAAGGCTGGCACCACCTTAAAACATGCGGTCATGTAGGCTCCCTAGCTCGGAGCCCAGCTCGTCGTGATGCGCAAATGCACGCTCATCTCTCATGCGTTCTTTGTGACGTGGAGGGTAAGGAGGCTTATTCGTGCAAATCGCACGCTTTCGGCTTTCACCGGTACGGTTGCGTTAAGTTGCTGGCGCACAAAGTTCACTTCGCTCGGTGGACAGGCCCAGTTTGCGAATAGAACAAGCTTGTCAAACACAGCGAAGTAATAACTGGGGCACTTGTTAGTTTGCATTCATATTTTTTTCGTGTGATTACGTTTCGTACGTCGTTTTTGAACAGCGCGTTATCTCTCCAGCTGTACACATTGTTAGTTTGCTGTCATCCTGTGTGTGCTTTTTTTCTGTCATTTGTGCGTGAGAAGCGTGCTGCACGCTTGCCGTTCTCTGCATTGCATTTCAAGTTGTTGCTATCGCATTCATTGCTTCGACTTTGTGGCGAAGCTGCGACTTTTTTCCTGCGTAATGATTGAGCCCTGAACTTACCGTGACGTTGTGCCCTCGCAGAGACAAAGCTACATTTTAAAGCCACTGAAGCCGTAGTGCAAGTGTCTTAAATACGTGACCCATGGCCTCACAAGTATTAAAATGTAGGTTTGGTAAATGGTGTGTGCATTATATACCTCAGAACGCAGAGAGTCTAGTGCGTGCCACCATCTAATCATGACAAATGATGAATGGCGGTTAAGCCCTTTGACGTGGGTAAGCAGCTCAAGTGTCTTGACCAGAAAAAGAAATACGTGTAGCACAAAATAAACAGATGTATAAGTAAATAATTAAAGTATGTAAATGCAAAAACGAAAACGAAGAGAGAAAAATTACGGAGGTGTAGGCACACCCACCCAAAGAAACGAATTAAAACATTAGCAACGGCTGGCTATAGACTCATCGGAGTCTGGCTATATTTGTCTGTAGTTGTCTGTGCATCAACATTCTCTGCGCGTCCTGCGCCACCCCTGAACCAATCTGTTTGTGGCATGCACAGCTCTGTCCACTGCTTTGCTCTCCTCATTCTCTTCGGAATTCCAGTGTGACTGGGAAGGAGGTGCCCTTATTCTCACCTGGTAGAAAGCCAGAGCAGTGGAGGATGAGGTGCTCTGTGGTCTTCTCCTCAATGGCGCACATTCGGCATATGGCCCAGGCCACGTCCACAGATGAGTCAAACCTCCGATGGCGTTCTACCTTATGCAGATATCCCACATGAGCCTCAAAGGGCAGTGCACTGCCAGGCTGTTATCATAAAAGGGCTCCATGCTGGTGTCTCCCTGGTGATTTCGATACGGCAACAGTATGAAGTTTTCTTGCATTGCACGCCACCGTTGCTCTGTCGTCGCCTCCACACACACTTGTGCTTTGATGGCATGGGCCCACTTGCACATCTTGTCATAAGCCACAGGATTCGCAGAACATCGAAGCTTTATTTTCATGTTGCCCAGGAGCCTGCATCTCCGCATTTGTCTGCTGGTTAAGGTGCATTCAGAGGATAGAATGAATCCGGATTTGTCATAGACCCGGACGGCTAATGCGCAGATGGTCCACTGGTAGGTGTATCCACACGATGGTCGATGTCCTGGGAGAGATCAGCCGAATTACTCTCTACATAAAGTCACGGCGCTCACCTGCTACCGCTGCCAGCAGACCAGTGTGAGAGAACACAAAGCTCGCTGAGCTTTGCCGAGCTTTGGCGAGCTTTGTAAAAGACTACAATTTGTTTAGGATAAAACGGGGTTTTAGTTGGAACGGATGGATGAGAAGAAAAAAACTGCGCATATTGTGCTCCCTTTTTTTTCTTGGTTTGCATACTTACCTTGAAATCAGTGTTCATATATGGACCATGTGCCGAGACTAATGCTATTAGCGATACTGCCACTGCAGCGGCCACAGAATTATGTGTACAAAATATTTGAATTTACAACTTACCGCCTCTCTGCAACTTGCCAATCAATGTGCATTACATGCGTTCGATATTTCGAAAGGTGACTGTCTTAGAATATGACCACTAAAATAAACTGAACTAAGTGTTAGCGGAGCTTAAATCAACTTTGATGACAGTGGTGCGTCTTGAGCAGACGAAAATGCACTGGTTGGCAGCATTTCTGCCCACTAAAGCTGCGATGTTCTGCTGCCAGAATCCCGATGTGAAAAATAGATTGGGCTTGGAGTGTCAAATTCACCCCCATTCATAAATATTATCATTTATGATGATCATCTTCCCCAATCAACGATTTCTGAACGCGAATTTTCTCCGACCACAACGCTGCGTGCGATTGACCAGCCAACGCTGGCGTGCGATTGACCAGCCAACGTGCGATTGACCAACGCTGCGATTGACCAGCCAGCAGCGACCAGCCTCGATTGATATGTGGGGTTTAACGCCCCAAAACCACCATATGATTATGAGAGACACCAGCGACCAGCCTCGTCCTCGCAGTCTCCTGCAGCAGAAATTCAAGCCCTACGCCATCGGCAGTTGAACTTTCGAGACGCTACAACTATGACCGACGCCCTTGAGGATAATGTGCCTGGTCCACCTATGGTGCAGGAGACCGTACGTGCCACACCTGCCATTGAGGCAGCCATCAAACATGCCGACGCGCGCGTGAGCCCTAGTGTACGCACTACTGAAGGAGCTTGTGCGAGTCTAGGTGTGCCGACTGACTTAAACCCTTAGTCAAATCCTGCCTCGACTACACGCTCGCAGGCAGGAAATCGAGTCAAAATATCGCTGCTTGTAGGCGGCTCCGTCGCCGTTACCCAGAAAAACCGGCCCGATTTGAAGTGGCTTTCAGAATAGTTGAGACAAAGATTATCCGGCATTTTAGGTCAAATGTTTCCTCGCAAGATGCTGCCTGTGGGTAGCATCTTGCGTGACTTTCCATAGGCGGCCTGGCCCTGATGCGGTGGCGCAAAAAAAACACTATTTTACGCTTTTGAGAGCGGTTTCTCGCCGAGAATGCAGCGGGTATTACGATTACAGGTAATTAGAAAACCATTACTATGACAATCACCTATTCTTGCAAAATTAACATGGAAAGCACAGCCCTGGAATCGAACTCGGGACCGCATGCACGTGAAGCGGATGTCTTACGTGTTGTACCACAGTGCCACCGCATGGCGACGTGTCTTTTTTCGGGTATACATCTACCAAGTGGGTTTTTGCAAACCGTCTTCGGAACCTTGAACTGTTTTTGTGCCACGTGCATGCATTTCATCAGCGAATAGTTTGTAGGGCTTCATGAACTCGAGACAACCACGGAAAGCGCTTTCGGCACCGACTTCGGTTCATGGTGCACCGTTCCGCAAGAACGAATAACGTGTGTTTGTGCGTCGTTTTAGTGCTTCCCAGTAAACTGCGGGTGTTACGCTCACCGAAATTTGCGGACGAGGCTGTGTTCAGCTGTCGAAACCTGCGTATGTTTCTCGCACGTACGTATGCTGCAAGAAATTTCACTGATTTGTGTCGAGAGATGCACGCGTGTCAGTGACAGCAGCCTATTCTCAGGTGTTTGAAGACAATGCGCCTTCGCACGTAAACGTTGCGTGGGTATTTTAGAGTGCCTACTGTAACATTTGCATTTCATATGCGCGAACTGCCACGAGCTGCACGCTGGGGCAGCAGGACCTTTTTAGCCTTTACACGATTACTGATTTCTGCAATTAGAATTTATGTGCATTATTTCGCTATGTAGAGTAGTTTTTACTCATTTTCAGTCTTTAACTGGTATTTTTTGTGGATAGTAGCTACTGTTACCTTCATTCAACATCACGCCCCTGTTAAAGTGAACGCCAAAACGCACGACAAGGTCAAGTATGACATACACAAATTAGTGACGGACAGGTTGGTCTCCCTCCAAATAAATAATGCCTCTGCTCATCTCTTTCGCGAACTTAGGCGTGCAGTTGGGGTGAAGAAGTGGTGCAGAACGAACACCAAAGAGTTATTGCTACTGCAAGCAGTTGCTCTTTAGAAAATGGGAATTTTTATGATGGTACATTATCTCCACAGCAGTACACTGGTTTTCTTGGTCGTGGTTCACTGTTACATATCCATGCTTGAATATGAGAACTGTACTTAATAGTCAAAAGAGTGAGCAGATGTCCGTAACATACGCTCTTCTGTTGACTTCTGCACTTTTTTATACGCTCTATCTGCACTTTTTATACGCTCTCCTGCTGACTTCGATTGACTGAGTGATATGTGGGGTTTAACATCCCAAAACCACCATATGATTAATATAGACGCCGCAGTGGAGGGCTCCGGAAAGGTCGACCACCTGGTGTTCTTTACCGTGCACTCGAATCTGGGCACACGGAGCTACAACATTTTCGCCTCTATCGGAATGCAGCCGCAGCCGGGATTCGAACTCACGACCTGCGGGTCAGCAGCCGAGTACCTTAGCCACTAGACCACCTCGTTGGGACTCTCCTGCCGACTTCTGCACCTGACTTCTGACTTCTGCACTTGATGTTCATCATCAAATTATGCAACAACTAGTCAAAGATAGACAAATGGATTCTCAATTTTGATCTTTTTCTATCTCGCGGCCTTCGGTTTGTTTCTTTTTGCCGTGCTTTTCTAAAATCATCAGTTCAACTTGTTTGGTAGAACATGAACATCAACATACATAGGTCAGTGTTTCATAAAGCTGTCACGCATGCACTAGTATTCTTTTATTTAGTGCATGACACAGTGTCATAGCTCGACAACTGATGAATGGAAAGTTCTTTGTACTCTTTTATTGAAGTAAAAGAGTAACAATGGGACTGCACATCCCAGTGTATGCCCAAACGCAGAAAGATGTATGATATCTAGAATATAGTGTGTCATATAGCACTGGAAAATGTTTCCGTCCCAGACCATCTTGTAGAAAAACGGCCATCACAAGACAGCGGGACGAAATGGCGACGCACAATTGCCACGACATGCAGGCGACGGTGAACATGACGCCAGGCGCCGGGCGCCCAGCTGGCATGGCGACGTCAGGAAGGGGGAGAAGTTTCTTTTTTTCCCGCGCTTATGCTTGTGGCTGACCAGTTCTGCGTATGTTGATGCGGGCTCCTGGCACCAGGCTGGCGCGACAGAGACAGCGGATGTCACGGGTAAAAAATACCCGTGACATTTGCGCCACGCGAATGTCACGGGTATTTTTTACTGTTGGGCTCCCTATAGACAGGATTTTAGTCAGTACGGAGGAGCGCGCCGCCTATGTGCCGTTCGTTTATCCGGCACCTGACTTAGGGTGTACCTCCTAATGTACACGCTTGCTGTGTTCCACGAGATACGTCCTGCTGAAATCCTGGCGATGAAGAGGCATGCATGTAACAGGAATGAAGGCATACTCTTTAACAAGCGGAAAGCGCCTTCACTTCTACCCATCGCGTTGGCCACCCTCTTGCCATGCACGTCGCTAAGCTCCGTGCACGCGGCGCAGTTTTTTGAGACCAACGTTCCTTCTAGTGCGGAGTAAGGTCCATCAATGAACCTTAAGACACCTGCAGACCAGCACCTCGTTATGCCTTGCAATTCTGCAGCCATTTGACCCAAAAGTCGATGGAAGGTGCCCTTACTGTTTGTTGGGAACTATTCGGTAACCCGCTAGTGTGGGCATGCCTAATGAATCCTTCCCTTTACCCTAACCCTGCTAAATAAGCGTGAAAGGCAGTCTTACCCAATTACTCGGGGCTGGAGGCTTAAAGACCTCTAGTCCCATGGGCCGCGGATAGCGGCCTTGTACAGCAGTGTCCCGAAATAAGGACTCACCCGCATAAAGATTCAGGGTCCCTTACGGGACTGCAATCTCTCCACGAATAGAAGTATTTCACACATGCACACCACCTTGGCCAGCACGCTGAAAACAACGAAACGCTAAAGTCGGTGTTACGCCAACACCAACGTCTATTTCTTCGTCAACTGCACCACTCCCAGCGCCGCCCGCCAGATCACCATGGGCTCCCGATGGTGCGTGCCCAGTGCCAACATGGACTGCCGTGTTATGGACACTTGTACATATGCAGCCCTAGTTTTCGATTCGGGCTCATTCCCCACCCTCAGGGGAGGAATAATCTGCAGCTTTATCTTCATCACCATTCATCATCATCATCATCATCATCATCATCAATTCTTGCTGCCACGCCGCCTCTGGCGCAGCTCATGGGTGCGACTACACACCCGTGCAATCCAAGGGCCCATAGCTCACCTCTCGTTGGCCCTGCTCCAGCTGTCTGGTTGTCCTGGTGAGGTACAGGACATTTAGTCGTTTAGTCAAATGTGAACTAGACCAGGTGTAGAAATTTCGTGCTAGGTGCATTGTCGTCGTCCTCTTCAGGTCGGATTCTTCTGGCTCGCACTAACATGCTACAGCACTTACCAATGTAAGTCTGGCACGCGAACAGCTTTCCACAAGTCTCGGATGAGAATAATCAGATTCCAGCCCCATAGGCTTTACTGGCGAATCAAGTTTGCTGCTCTCTGCGAAGTCCTGCACAGATTTCATTCATGCAGTCCCAACAAGTGATTTAAGGTAACGATATTCAGGGGGCAATGTATCTGACCTTCTCCGGACGGGGATATATGAGCCTGACAGTTATAACAAAGCGGACGACTGTGAATTGAAGGTCAGGTCCACTTAGTGCATATTGCCACAGAAACTGCCTACAATAAGCTCTCGATACCATGAAAGTGACCTAGCCGCTGGCTTAGCGTCAAGTCTCGCACCTGTTCACTCTTGTGGCAGCCCAACTCATGCCTCTCGTGTACGAGAACAGGACAGTGATTTTGATCTGCGAGGCAAGACAAGTAGAAAACGTGCGTTGGTGGAGAAATAGTTTGTTTCTGGGACACTTCAGCGGACTCCATTTTGCATTTAGTTTTCAGGACGCAAGGTCGCCCATAATAAACTTGTGGTTGGGTTTCCTGTTTTTGTACCTGTTTCAGTCTGGTGGAGTTGCAGAATGGGTAAGTCCTCTGGGTGCAAAAGAGTGGGGCCATGACTCCCAGCCTTTGGAACTTGGGGACTTGACTTAGTACACTATCGCGCAAGTTTCTGCCTCCGAAGAGACCCACCTGAATGCCGAGTGCTTGCCACTGCCCTGGCAAAACAGGAAGTGTCCACCGCCAACAACAAAATGGTGGCTAGCCCGCTGCCACCATTCGAACCTATCTAGTCTTCACCATGCATGCCTAAGCTCTTCCATGGTGAAAAGTTTGAAGTTGTAGATCTGGAACAATTCAAGAGGGTGGCGAACATAAATAGCTGCAATGGGACAACGAAACTGAGCTGCGTGTACTTCACAATGAAGGATGCAGAGTTGATCTTCTAAGAAAACCACGAAGCGGCGATACTACCATGGGAGCAGTTTCGGCGACATTTATTCACTATGTATGCCAGCATCAACCATTAGGAAAAGGCAGAGAATACTCTGCAATCAAGATACCAGCGCACGAACGAAACTGTAGGCAAGTCTACACCGCCTTTTGACACGCAACGACCCGAACATAACCAAAGAGATGAATCTTGGGGCACTTGATGCAAGGAGTCAAGCATGACCTTTTTGCAGCGTTGGTTTTTAACCCACATCTTACTGTTGCTGAGAGCTGCACCAAAGCTACAACCATAGAGTGCACATTGCAGCAGCACGTTCATCACTACAACTTTGATGTCAGCGATGTACCTACAGATGTCCTTTCAGCAATCCGAGCAGCAACACCGAAGAGCTGAAGTAATTGGCACAATTCATTGTAAACGACGAGCTTCAAAAGCCTCTACACTCAGAAGTCTAATCGACAGCTTCATCTCTTGCCACTCTTATTCGATATGAAGTTTGTCACGTGATGCTAAAGCTGAACGCTAAGTGCAGCCTCATTGACTCGAACTACCACTCTAACCAGTCTACTCGAACCAGTCCTGCAAAATGTTTAGTTTGCATTTCCCGGCACCCACTCACCGGCTTCGCGTAGCTCATCTTTTCTACATGTGTGGCGCACACTCGACACGATGCCGCTATGTTTCACTGGAGTGTTGCCGGATACCTTGAAAAAAGGGTTTCATATCGAAAAGCCAGTCTCCGTGGGCTTTTTGTAAATCTCCAATGATCCCGAAGTGGCAAAAGACCAGTTAAAGTAGAGGATTACTTCTCAAGGAATCTATTCCCAACTGCTAGTTTCCAGCATCAGCCAAGATCACCGGCGCCTGTTAAGATCCTTTGTGATCAAGCTCACCACCTTCAACCTAAACAAGCTAACCTTCAGAATACCCGCCAGTAAAACTGAAACCACTACCCATGGGAGGCAAAGCTACTGATGTTCCACAAAGAAAAAAGTGTCCGTGAAGGACCAAACTCTGCAGCGACGATCTAGATACGGCTGAAACAAGTAAAGAAAAACTTTCGGACTTGCTCGTTGCTATAGATGGGTGTGAATTGAACATCCTAGCCAACGCAGGTACCGATTATTCACTCGCAACCTAGGTATCCCAAGGGAATTAGGGATTGTTTTGACATCCTGGAGCGTACCACAAACTCGTACTTCTGGGGGCAATGTTATTTCAGCTTTGGGAATAATGCCACGCATGCTAATTTCATTCTGTGTTTTCTGATGCCGGCACATTGAACATGTGGACAGTGCAATTCACAAATTGTGTCGAATATTCGAGTTTATTTTGACATAATTTCGAAGGCTTCAGCTCACAAACGCGAGCAGCTGAGCTGATTATAGAACAAACGCGACCACTAGTTATAATGCTCGAATGATCAATGTCACAAGTATAAATGCCGACGTGCCTTTCCGCGGATCAGTTGATCCACGGCTCTTATAGCAGCGAACAATGCTCTGTTCGCTGCTATAAGTGCAGTGTGTATCGCTGCAATATGACCTTCGTTTACCGACCACAAGTTGATCCAAATAAAGTTTGTTGTTGGACGTACAATCCCTCCCTTCTGCTCCCTTCGTTCACGTGATGGCCCCGTGACATCTTGTGCAGGTGCTTTTGGCCCACGTACCGAACGCTTACGACTGCGTCTACAATGACAGCCCCTGCGTCTATGACTGCGGCAGTTTTGCTGCAATGACCCCGAGAGCAGCTAATCTTCCGAGGATCGTTTTTGCCAAATTCAGAAAGTTGGCTTGAAGTATACCCTCTCGTGGCCGTTATGAACACCTCGATCAGTGAAGACAAACTACGGCATGTTTACTTAGCCCTAAAAAGCGCAGCTACGACATGGTTCGAAATGCAAGAGCAAGCCGTATCAATGTGGGGCATTTTCGCACCAAGTTCCTGGCAAAATTCTATAACGTCGTCCGAGAGGAGATGGCCGAGCTATGCTGAAAACCCGCACACGCCTGCCATAAGAAAACGTGGCACTGTTCATGGAGGAAATGTCAAGACTATTCCGCCTTGCAGATGCAACCATGCCCGAAGACAACAAATTACGCTTCCTAATGAACGGATGGTAGCAAGAGCTTTTTCCGGGATTGATGCGGAACACGCCCTCGGCAGTACAAGAATTTGTCACAGAAGCGGCGACGATAAAGAGGACGGTGGATATGTGCACCCGACGATACAACCACCGATTTATCCAAGGCAGCCCAGCTCTTCACGCCCTTGGTGCTGAAGTCTTTCTTGAAACCATCCAAGCAATAGTTCGGGGGGAGTCGCGCAGCCTACCTTTAGCACAGAATCAAGTATATGATTGATTGATTGATTGATATATGGGGTTTAACGTCCCAAAACCACCATATGATTATGAGAGATGCCGTAGTGGAGGGCTCCGGAAATTTAGACCACCTGGGGTTCTTTAACGTGCACCGAAGTCTGAGCACAAGGGCCTACAACATTTCCGCCTCCATCGGAAATGCAGCCGCCGCAACCGGGATGCGAGCCCGCGACCGGCGGGTCAGCAGCCGAGTACCTTAGCCACTAGACCACCGCGGTGGGGCACTCAAGTATATTCGATCACTGGCATTATCCGAGAGGAAGTTTGACAATTACTGTCAGTTCCCAAAGCATCATAGCCTGAGCTGGAAGCTATGAGCTACTCTGCTGCAGTCCGCCACAACTCTTCTCTGAGGCCATGCCAGGATGATGCGCCACCATAGTTCTACCGCCAGACTCCACCGCCACCGCCAAAGACGCCATACCACCCACATGCCGGCCAATCCTACGCTCCGAGAAAGACCAATCTTAGGCGCACCTCTGATTACCACCCACTGTGTTACCACTGGACGTAGTCAGGCTGATGGTTATGATGATGATGATGATGTTACCACTGCGGTGATGCCCGGAGCACCTACAGGCGCTGCCAATACTACCGCATGGGACTATATGGCTTGACTATCGCGGCGCCGGCTCCCCAGCGTGGTGAAAGACCAGACCTCATCACCGACTATCTCGCCGGAGCGCAACGGACACCCTGATGATCGTCTGGTCGACCATCATGCGGCCGCTACATATCGCCTCACCACAGGCAGTACACCGGCCCTTCTTAAGGGCATTTTCCGAGCCCTTATAAGAAAAATTGCACCATCTCCCGCTAAAGGGAACTAACAGTAGATGCAAAGCAGTAAAGCTAACGCTTGCACTGGCTGTGGTGTTGACGTTGGGGCTCATAACGACGTTACGACAGAGAGAAACACGGGAAGGCGCAAATTATGCAGTGGTAGGCCTGCTATAACATGCCAGTTGCAATGAGCAATGAGAGACGGAAGACTCCAATGGACCCAGAGACCCGCAGTCCATTTTTGGTTAACGCGCACGCTGCGAATTTTCATCGTTGAACAACGCAGAGGAGAAATGTTTCGCCGGCACTGCCTTGCAGGTCAAGATACAGTGGCTATATATACGGGTGGAGGGGCAGTGAACTGTTGTGCAACACGAGCAGTCAGTTCTAACACGAAAGTGTTGTATACCGGGGTCCATTACTGCTCCGCCGACATCTTTTCGTCACGAATATGACTTTGTAAAATGTACATTACCAATTGCAATGAAAAAAACGAGAAGCAATGTTCTGTCCCGGGGCGTCGAACCAGCAACCTCTCAATTCACAGCACGCGGCCCTAAGCACTAAGCCAGGAAGCATACGTTGTCGAGGGTGTCAATGGCAAACCTTATACACTATATGCCATACGGCGGTCCTCAAGGCTTTGACACTTCAGGGCGTTTTGTCATCACTAGATGGCGCCAAGGGTGCCCGTTGAGCCTGCTCCAAACGTCGTCGCCTTTCGCGCTTCGAAGAGCACCGCCTCCACTGAGCATGGTCTGTCCTACGCGCGCGCTTATCAGGCTCGTGATGCGGGAACGCACGAAGGTCACTTCACTTGCTGCGCGGTCGTGTTGCAAAAGGAACACGCTGCCTACACACGATATCTAGAGACTGTGACAGCCGTCGAGCTTGTCCTTTGTATACTTGTGCGTTCATTTTGTGCGTCTTTTGTTCCACTTGAAATGGGTGCTTTACGGGTCAAGGTGTGACAGATGTTGGTCCGCTCTGGTTTTGTGTATATTTATTTCTTGATTACTTTCTGTTTAGGTGCGCATTTTATGTTTCCATATGCTCACCATTCTTTGCGTGATTTGGGAATTTGTTGATGTAGCATCCATTCATTCGCTTTTTTGGCGAAACAGTGCAAAACAAAAGCTTAACGACCTCTTTGAAGAAACGTCTCATTTTCGTGTTATGCCGATTTAAAAAATGACGTATCAGCCGCGCCCTTTTTTTCAATGAAGAAACTCGCTATCAGACACTGCCTACGTCGGCGTTGCGAGAAGAGAGTGGGAGGGACGCGCATGCGCAGTGGTGGTGTAAACGTAGCGAGTAAGGATGCCTAAAGAAGAAAGAAAGGGGAGTGAGCGTAGGCTTGCAGGCGCGGACTGCGTTGGCACTGTGAGGCTTGAGAGGGGGAGTCCAGGAATAGGTAGTGAGTGAGAGAGTAGGCGCATGTGCAGTAGAGTGTGGATTCCTGAAGGTCAAGCTCGCTCATCAGATAATTCCCATCTAAAAACCAAGCGCAGCAACCGATCTACGTGCGGTTACTGTACGAAAAACTGCCGATGATCCTCCACCAACTCGCCACCGCGACGAAATCTGAAGAGCACGCGGCGAGCTGGGCGAAGAGCTGAATTTGAAACTTCGCTGCCAGAAGAAGATCTGACGACGCAACATGCAAAGAAGGCAGCAAAACACCGTAGCCGTGATCCGATGCCGCGAAATAACCACAATGCAAGGCGACGAACTAGCAACCTCAAGTTCTCATTGATGGCCACAACGTAACCACTCTCATCATTACTGGAGCCGACACTTCCTTCATCAATGAGTCATTCGCTGCGAAGTTGAGAAAAGTTACCCCCGAATGCATATATGTTACTTGACTCGTACTTGACTCGTTCTTGACTCAAGACAGTCTTGCCGGTGTTATGAATTTTCTCTGTCGCGATGGTAGCGGTGGCGAAGAGCGGCGCACCGTCGAGCGGACTTCGATGAAGCCTTAGCCCGAAGGTGAAACAGGGAGGCAATCCGTTTGGAAAACAGCAACAAAAGTAGCGTTTACTGTAGCAGGTTGTCGTTTTACAGAGCCGGCCAGCACGACAACGTCGGCTGGGGCAAAAATCTTCTAACATGGGGCCGGCTCGGCCTTAAATAGCGTCCTTGGTCCATTCTCTCGGACCAGTTCTCGGGCTCGGAGGGGGAGATGTAGCCATACCCGGAACTGCAAAGTGGCCCGGCGGAGGAAACGACGTTATCCCCAGACTGCACGGTTCTCCTGCACAGAAGGCGGCGCGGGGGGGGGGGGGGGGGGAGACAGTTCGTCGAAACAGGGCTCGATCTCGTGAGACGTGCTGCCGAACGAGGAACATGTCGGTGGCACAACAGCACCCCCGCCGCCAGACAATGCATCCGGAGTTTCGAGCCGTCAGCGCGGCTCGGAAGGAGGGATGCTGGTTGACCATCGGTAGCCGTTCCGCTCTCTCCGCCCGTTGAGACTTCCATAGGCCTGCAGAGATTCACTGGAACGACGGAGTCGAACACAAAGGCGAACCACTCCGGCCAAAGCAAGCACCCTCCAAATGCTGATCAAATCGCCAGACCAGCAGGAACCAAATGTTTCCTCGAGATTACGCTGGGCTAACAATTAGCATCACGAGCAACGAATCTCGGGAGGAATACACAGTGCTGACACTCCTTTAGCCAAGTGTCAGTGCATGACACCGCTAAACCAAACAGAATTTTCTTTTCAAGCGATTCTCAATTGTGACTGAGGCAGAGTCTGGACGATCGAAGCTGCTGAGTTTAACTCAATTTGGCCCCGTAACTACAATTTAGAATACCAAGCAATTATGAATCACGCACATTGCCGTCACTTGCAAGCGTCAGACTGTTAAACATAACAAAGTTCGTCATCCTACAAGCAATCATTCAATGCGTGCCGCCAACGATCATCACGAAGAGAGTAAGCACGCTTGAAAAAACTAAGAAAATAAGACTGAAAATCAAACTTGCGTGAGTTATACCAAACAAAGTGAAAAGTTGACCTACATTTACGTGCATACTTAAACGTAATGCAAAACCCAGAAGGTACTTTAAACAAGAGTTTTTACACAGCCTTCTCTGTTAAAATAAAACACATTAACTGTTACCTTTGAAATATTATGCAAACAAAATAATCAAACAAACATATCAATGCCTGCTTCTCCAATTGAAAGGAAAGGAAAACTTACAAAAATTTAGATGCACTCATAGCTCATAGGAGGGCGACCAAATTAGATAAGTTTAGTCTCAAAATTTAAATACAAAAAATACACTCTTCGTTTTAGCAAGGCGGCACTCTCTCAGGCGAACTCTGGGGAGTCGCGCACTCGACAGCTTTCGAGGATTGCGGTCTGGACAAAAGGATGACGAACCAACTTGTTCGCCGAACTTAGTAGCATCGACTTTTGTACAGCCACTTAACTCGAAGAAAAGGGCATCTGCAGTGCGTCGTTTACCACTCCGGTTTGACCAGTGACCCTTTCGCCACGGTGGGGAATGACAGCCTTTGCTACCACTCAGGCGTACGCGATGCTTCTCCACGTGATTGCCTCTACGCGGCAGCGAAAAAGATGAGACCAGGCGATGATCTCGGCGTCCGAATTTCGCTGAAACTCGGTTTTTCTTGACGGACTTCCCGCCTGATCTCAATCTCAGTGATGGTCTGAGATGCAAACATTTCGCTGAGGACCCTTTCGCGATTTTACGCCCAGCCTTAAGCCTGGCGTCTCGACTGATAACGCCACGGCACTTAACAGCGGCTTTAGCGTGCTTGGCGTCAGTCGTCTTTACCGCGCTATGCTTAAGCCGGCGCCTCTTTCTGTCGGAACTTCTCCCAATACTGGTAGTCTCGGCACACTTACCCACAAGTGTGCTGCCTTCTTTGTGTGGAGTTGAAGCTCCCGATTTGTTAGCTAGCGTTCCCTCGGGCCCGTTGCTAGCTGTCTCTGCCTGTGACAGAACGGGAGTCCCGATGACTTTGAAGCTAACCAACACGCTTACAGAGCTATCTATCGGTGGGGGTCTATCGCTGTCGGGGATAGCCCTTTTTCTCTGGCCTTCGAAGTCGGCCTTTTCCGCTCTTTCACGAGCTTTGTTCTGTAGCGCTTTATGTCGCGCATCCTGAGGTTTCCGATGGTCCTCAGTGTCCGGCTCTCTCTGACGCCCTTCAGCGGCTTGCACTTCGCGACGGGCCTCAGTTTCTATAGCTTTTCGGCATGCCTTTTTTTTACGCGCTTCTCGACGCGCTTCTAGTTCTAGCGCTCTTCGGCGAGCCTCGTTTTCACGCTCCTCCACCTCCATCGCCTTACGCCGCGCCTCATCTCGCTCTCTCTGACGCACGTTGGCGTCCTGCGCTTTGCGATGGGTCTCAATTTCTAGCGCTTTGCTGCACGCTTCAGCGCTGTACTTGTATGCTCGACTTTCACAGTCGGCAGTACTCATAGCAGCAAAGTGGCGGAACAAAGCGTATTTAATCCTATCAAAGTCATGCGCTTCCTCGGCGGAAAAGCGCTCCAAAACGCTTGCGACTTTGCACGGAAGCAACGTGGCAAGCTTTTCCGACCATAAGTCTCACCCAAAACCAATATCGTCGCAGACCCTTTCAAAACTATCGAGAAAAGACACGATGTTCTCGTCCATTCTGAAGGGTCTGAGTCGGTATTGTGCTCGCTGCCACTTAATCGCTTCAATTTTATGATCAAGCTCTTCCATTCTGAGAGCATGCTCTCTCCTTTTTCTGCTCTCCTCGGCCTTCCATTGTTCGCGCCTTTGAGCTTCTTCGGCCTTCCGCCGTTCCTCACAGATGAGCTCCCAAAACTCGTCAGCTTCCTCAGCCGTCACATTCTCTGCCCGCATCACCTCGAGAATCGCTTCCCTTGTTTTAGCGGACCCGGTGGAAATCCCCATGGCTCGACAAATTTCGAGGAGGTCCTGCACCAGGTACTGCTCCATCGCGATCTCGTTTCTCGTGATGCTCTGCTATTGATATTCACCGTACTCTAAAGCTAATCTCATGGTTTAGAGCACGTGAATATTAAATTATAACCAACAAAACAAAACAAAACATTCTCCTAACATCTGCCTGTGCTAGAGAGGTCTGGCGAAATGAACAGTAAACGTTGGGCACTCACCCAACCAAAGTAGCCGACGATGATCCAACTCGTGGCTGCCGTCGAACAGTGTCAGGCCTTCAGGGATCCGGTCCAACTTGCCAATGTTGATATCCGGGGTTGCTTGTCCCAGCTTGCCGAACGATGTGAACAGGGTAGCGTATCGCAGCGTAGCCAAACGCTATCACGGCGGTCGTCCTCGTGCTCGGAGATCCGATCCAACTTTTCAGCCGTTGAGATCGGGGTAGCGGGTCCCAGAGCAGCAAAACGTTGAGGACAGGGGTCTGATCCGGCGTGCCAAACGTAGGATATCGTATCCCGAAGCTGCCAACCACTGTTATGAATTTTCTCTGTCGCGATGGTAGCGGTGGCGAAGAGCGGCGCACCGTCGAGCGGACTTCGATGAAGCCTTAGCCCGAAGGTGAAACAGGGAGGCAATCCGTTTGGAAAACAGCAACAAAAGTAGCGTTTACTGTAGCAGGTTGTCGTTTTACAGAGCCGGCCAGCACGACAACGTCGGCTGGGGCAAAAATCTTCTAACATGGGGCCAGCTCGGCCTTAAATAGCGTCCTTGGTCCATTCTCTCGGACCAGTTCTCGGGCTCGGAGGGGGAGATGTAGCCATACCCGGAACTGCAAAGTGGCCCGGCGGAGGAAACGACGTTATCCCCGGACTGCACGGTTCTCCTGCACAGAAGGCGGCGCTGGGAGGGGGGGGGAGACAGTTCGTCGAAACAGGGCTCGATCTCGTGAGACGTGCTGCCGAACGAGGAACATGTCGGTGGCACAACACCGGTCACCATAAATCGTTCTCGAACTTGCGGACGATTTGAAGGCGACTTGGCTTGGTCGAAGTCAGGACAAGTTTGAAGCCAGCTGCAAAGCTAGCTTGAAAGCGACCTCATGCGTTATTCCAACATGACCACCTCTCGAATGGACGTCGTGCGGAGGTTGGCCGCTTTTGAGTTCACATGCCACACCATGGATGCCGTGTTTTCGGAGGCACATTACCTACCGAATACTCCACGACCCGCCCTTCGTGACCGAGGAAATCCTATGGAGCTGTACGACGAGGAACATGTCCACGCTCGCTACCGGTTCACGAAGCACGCAGTGCGGCAGCTTCTATCTATGCTGCTGCTCCAAGCAAACTGGGGCAATCGAGGTCAGCCTGTGCCTCCTATGCTGCAGCTGTTGATGGCATTGAGATTTTACGGCGCTGGGACATTTCAAACAGTGACCGGGGACCTCGTTCACATTCCGCAGTCTACAGTGTGCCGTGCAGTTGGAAAAGTGACCACGCTGATCGCAAAGCACTTACACTCTATAATAGTGCGCTTTCCGCAGCTGCCGGAATTTCAACAAGTTATGCGGCACTTCTATGAAGTGGCCGAATAGACCGATCCCACAGGCCAGTTTCGCGACGCCACCGCTGCCGCGGCAGCCGCGGTGCATGCCGGTACTTGTAGTCGTCCGGGCGCACCAGCCAGCCGAAGTGCCTGAGCGTTCCCTTTTTGATAGATTTTTCGGTCGTGTGGAGCCGTCTTACGATGGGAGGATTTACGTGCTGTGTTCCTGGATGCTACAACAACAGCACAAGGGATAAAGGCTTGGGTTTCTACGTGTTTCCTAAAGAGCAAAAGCTTCGGGAGACGTGGATTCAGCGTATCAACAGGGCTGGACGGGGCGGCAGGTAAGACATCTTATTAAATGTATAGTGCCGCTTTGAAACTAAATAAGCGTATTGCGGTGGTTTTTTTTATGTGAATGTTTAATCATGAAGCTTAGCATACCAAAGAATATGATCTTTGCTCACTCTGCCTGCGTATACTCTTACCGGATAGCTCAGCCGCGGTTCGCGGTTGTGCATGCCGGTCATTTTTTAGCGCATCTTCCTTATTCTAGCGTTTTTTGTTACCGCTGCGTACTAATATTATTATTATTACGAGTTGTAGTGCTGAGGTCTTTTAGTTTTCCATGTTGCGCAAGTGCAGCACCGCGTACGCGGCTTGCGTTTTTTTTTTACAACGCAAGTGGCAAGCATGCAGGCATAAGGGGAAGGCAAGCTCATTGACGAGGCTCTCCTAATAGCTCTACCGTACATCGAGACCTTACTTTTTAGAAACGACGTAACGTACTTCACGGCACGCTTGCAACAACTTACCCAGAACTCAAATTAAGAATTTCAAATATTATTACTACCAAATGCTGTATGTTGAACACGACACTCGTGCACGTAAGTGCCGTAAGACACGAAAGGTTCGGCGCCGCATATAAAGCCTGTCCCCAACAGCACGTCACTGTGCAAACAAACGTTGCAATCCCCGAGATGCACATGCGAAAAAAACAGTCGCGCAGAACAACCGCTTACATACATCACTCAAATGAAAACGGTACTCAACAGGCAATGAACGGGTGGCTGTCCTAAGTCCCGCCGAAACGAAGGAGTAGCAGGCACTTATGACCGAAATTCGCGCCGCCTGCTCCCATTAACAGACAATGTAGGTATTGAAAATACTCACATGACGACTTTTTCTTGCTGGTGAAATCGGAGAGACGTCCGCGAAGCTCCGGCGCAGTACTGAAAAAGCGGCGGCCACTGCGTAGTCGCTGTAGTCTGGTTGACCGATTGACTACAACTAAGATGGCGGCGGGGCAACTCCGGAAAACCGGCGCATGCGCTGATCGGCTGGTGGGATCGGTCTATTCCCTGGCGTGACGGGATGCATAGACTGCACGCACGTGCGGATTAAAAGTCCCGGCGGTGAAAATGCCGAAGTGTTCCGCAACCGCAAAGGCTATTTTTCCTTCAATGTGCAGGTCAGCAGTGAAGTTTGAAAGTCTCTGAACAATTTAGCTCGTTCGTATTTTTTCCACGAATGCTCGGGTCGTAACTTCTTTCCATACAGTAATCAACGTGCTTCTGTTCAGCCATAGTTGTCATGCACTAGTGAAATAAATAAAGCGAAATAATAATGCAGCAATCATTCGAGGGGCCCGGCACTCGCGCCTTCGTGACGTGTTTTGCTGGACTCGAGGTTTTGCTCCGGAAGATATGTTTCGTGAAGGTTTTCGAAAGAACACTACTGTCTCTATTTTTTTCATCAAAATACACTCTGGTGGACCGTGACTCAGTGCAACAACATGCATTGTTGGTGCGCCTGTAGTTTATACCAAACCGCAAAGAGATAGGCGCTATACAATGCCCTGTTTATGATTATTGGTATGCTGCTGCTTTGCTGCAGGCGGTGGCTGGACCACAACTCTAGTTCTACGACATTGTTGCCGGCTGGCCCGGCTCTGTTCATGACAGCAGGATTTTTGACAACTCGCGCTTGTGGGTGCTGTACGAAGAAAACCGGGTTCCCGGAGTGCTGTTGGGCGACGCTGGATACGCATGCCAGCCATATTTATTCACACCGTTTTCAGAACCAGGCCCCGATGACACACCCAAGGGAAGGTTAGTTCACGTGTCAGTGCATGGTCACAGAAAGTCGGAGCATAGTTTTGTGTTGTGACATTGAATCAAGTTACTTGTGGAGTGATGCACAATATTGCTTCATTCGCCCAGGTACCAAAGAGCCCAAATAAACACTCGGAACGTCGTTGAGAGGGCGTTCGGCGTGTGGAAGAGGCGTTTCCCTTGCCTTGACGTGGGAATGCAGCACAAGGCCAAAAACATCGTGCATATAATCACAGTTTGTGCTGCACTCAACAACTTGGCCTGCTTATTAAGGGAACCAGAGCCACCCGCTCAAAGGGTTCCACAGCCTTCCCCCATCAGTACAGTGGCAACGAGAACAGTGCACCTGCCACCTGTTGATCACCTCGCCGACAGCCATTCAGGAAATCAAGCGCGGGACCTGCTCATACGCAAGAGCTTCACATAGGCCGAAATTGCATATATCGCGAACTCGGCCATACTGCTCTTTTTAGGGCTGCTGTACACGCCCCTCTGCTTATCATTCATGCATAAAAATATACACTCACATGATTTCTTAATTTTATGAGAGATCCTATCATTTATTTGCAAATGAGGCACATTACATTGCAGCCTGTGGAGCTGTTCCTTTTTTATTTCTTTTTCAATCTGTAGTATTTCAATCTCATTTTTTTGCTTTTCAAGCTCGTTTTTGTGCCACGAAAGCTCGAGCTCTCACACTTTGTTTTCATGCTTTCTTTTTTCGACCCGTTCCAGCATCATATAATCGTGGTCCTCCTGCAAAAGCCGGACATGGACCGTGTGCTCTTCTTTAAAGAGTTCCGCACGAGTTGCGTTTTCCGCGGCCAGTGTCTTTTCCAGAACAGCCACCCGGCCGCTAGGTGTCCTACATACTTAGGCAGCAACAGTTGCTGCAGAAGTGCTACTTTCAGCAGCTCCGGCGGCCTGGTGGCTGTTTGCACAACCTTCGGCAGCAGTATTCGCTTCGCAATCAAAAGTAGGTCTGCTGTCTTCGTCAGCATCTGTGCCTGTTGGCAGCTGTGATGGCTCTACAGGGGCGGCACTTTGCCATAGATCGTCTGCAATAAAGAAAAAAATAGCATAATGGTACTAGCGGAGTATTGTCAATGACGCAAACACCTGTACACCACTGCATGCCGAAAAGAGCCAGATCAAAAGTGAGCCAGTCATGCATAACATGTTCAGCTTACCAGTTTGTTACAAACTGCCACTCAAGCGTCGCCAGCGCGAAGTCGGCGACGGGAATGACAGCAGGTTGGTTCGTTCCGCACGCAAGCAGAGACAGTGAAGAGATCAGAGACGTGAGAAAACAAAACAAACTTTACTCTAGTGATATTGCAGCACACGGGATATAATACAACACTTCAATACAACTAACAAAGCACGTCAACACTTGATGCAACAAAAAATATATACAAAACAATAAATCAGCTTACGCGAGAGAACTATCACAAACTACACAAACTAACAACAATAGAACTACGGAGTAGAAAGTTCGAAGATATAAACAGGTGAAGGCATACGTGTGATGACCGGCAGCGTTGCGTCCCCGACGATCGGAAGCGAGAAGTCGAAGAGAGTTCTGGCACGACTGCGATGCCGGCGGTGTTGCAACGCTGGTGGCTCCGGGAGGCTAGTGCTTGCAGGTGACTTCGAGCAGGTGAGCTAACTCGAGGCGAAGTCCCGATGTCTACGTTGCAGACGTTAATATCGCGTCGCAACTAGACGAACGGCTAAGTTTAGGTGGCCAGCCGATACAGAGCCACACTAAAACTTCTAGAAGAGATGCTTGTTGATCTGTTTCTACACCATCTTGGTCAGCGACTAGTCTGCCTAGCAGGGCAAAATCCTGCGCTTAAATCCCCCTCGTGTCTCCTCGCTCTCTTCCTTGGGGACAAGAGACCTCTACCTGGGTCCAATCATGCGCGTTTAATTGATGGGAAACTCCACCCCAAAAATATTTTGACCCCACCCCTTTTTAATAGGGAGAGGGCCCGCAACTAGCGAGAGTGACAACCTGTCGGGTTGTTGTCATACGGCTTGGCCACCAGAGCGTTTCCCACGCTTTTCTCCGTGGGAACGGTCAACCACTTAGCTCTCAGTCGGCGCGTCTTGTAGTCTAATCCTTGTTCGGGGTATACCGCGGCCTTCTACGACCTTGCAGACGTCGCCACGGTTAGAAAAGGATTAACTGTCGGTGGCGACGTTCTAAGGAGAGCACCCCAATTTTGCACTTATCGGTTCCCTTTCATGTGCCGCCGTTTCTCACGGTCAGTCGGGGAGTATGGCGCCCGTTAATTGCCGTGACGCGGTGTCGCCGAAAATAGCCGTCCGTAACATTGCCCCCCACTTTCAGAATGTTATTCATAACATTTGCTCGCACGGAGGGGAATTTTTCCGACAACAAGGAACAAAACACCACCAACAAGGGAGGCATGAGGACTGTCCCTCTCATACACAACATAAATAGGCAGAGTGCATCAAAGTAACAACAAAAGAAAAACAAACAAACAAATTGTTAGAGTACCAGCTTCAGTTACACGCAACAATATCAAGGCGCAATACAAACAAGAAGAGGAAATAGCCGTGTACGGCAGCCATCAATACAGAATACACTGCACGAATGTATACTACGAAATAAAACGGAACAGGTGCGCTCCTCAACTGTAGTGCAATCCTTCAATGCGCATTACAGCAAGTAAAAACAACCAATGCACCAAGCAAAAAGAAAATAACTCAAAATACACTTCTTATACAATGAAATACGCACATACAAACGGAAAACAACCGACGGAAGGAGAAAAAAAAACAACATGCTCATAGCCTTCAATTCTCAATGCGCGCAACGACAACTGTACTGGGTCACGCCAATCTTAATCAATTTACGAAATCATTCGGTTTATGCTAACATCTTCCTCCTTAAATGCCAATTCACGCCATATCCACATGACAGTGAAGGCATGCGACATAACACTAAACCTATGAACACTAGAAAAATAACACATTTTCTTGGTTTTTACCTTTATGCAAATTTTCGCACAATGATTAATTACTTCGATGCTATTTTTCAGCCTTTGGTTCGGCGATTTCCCTTTTAAAAAAATTACACCGCATCACGTAACTTCCAAAATTTAAAAGACTTGAATACACATCTTGGCGTACAACTGAGTAACAATATTTAACATGCCTGTGCAAAAGTTACTAGAACTGACCGTTCCTCCTTTCTCAACTAGATTCTTTTGAATCGCACATGATGAGGTCGCGGTCCCGGCGGTTTTCCATCAGGCCTGAGGCTACTAAACACACGAACGTTAGGCTGTGTTTTGCCGTCACGCCTCATTCTGCACTTCGGCCGGCTTTCTTCGGTAATGTGAAAGGGGTACGAGAAGCAGGGGGGAAGCCTGTGCCATTTTTCTTTTGTGTTCTCCCCTATGCGGTATTTAGCCACTCTGCCCTTTCGACTCTGACCCTTCAGCAAAGGCCGCTTTCCCAAATTTGTCGAACTGAACCGCAGGCTGCTTTGGGGTGGCGTACCTCGTTTCCTCCCTCTACACCTGGCTCGCCGCTTGTGCTTTCCTGAACGCCACCATTGACGTTCCTTGAGACGGACTAATGGCCTACCCTCTCGTCTTTCTTCCGACTGAGTGGGGCCTGACCTAGGCTTGCGCAGCGCAGTGCGCTTCCGCTTCTTTCGTTTCCGGCGATGTTTGCTTGCCCCCTTTCTCTCGATGCCATCATCAAGTCGCGTCGGGAACTGAGGGGTAGGGAAGCTCGTTGGAGCTTGTGCTACATTTTGCTTCACGCTCAAACATTTTGAACTCGGTGTCACGACGGACTGCCGGGCCAAATTATCTTTGTTAATGCTGATGAAACCATTAACTGGGCCCTCTCCGAGGGCATCGCTGCACTCCCGAAGCGTCGCGTTCTCGCTCTGTTTAGCCACTGTGCTAACCCTATCTGCATGTGACGATCTCGAGACGTCCTCTCGAGGCATGAGGATGGTTTCCAGCTTCTTACTGGGTCCATTAGGGCTGCTGGCACACACCTCATCCTCGCTAGGACCGTTTTTTGATACTGTCTCTACCTCGAGACCGGCCAAGGCCTCGTTCTCTACATCATTTATATGGATGCATTCGAGAATATGCGGGCCCTTTTCTTGCGCGATTTCTGGTTCTGGCGTTTCATGACGCGCTTCAATGTCCAACGCTTTCCGACGCGCCTTGCTTTCAGACTGCTGTCTTTCTGTTTCGCGCTTTCTCTCAGACTCTTGTCTGAGCTGCTCTTCTTTTGTCGAGACCGAAGTTCCGAACGTCCGGAACATCTCTGCCTTAACTACCTCGTTGTTCGCGTTCTGCTGACTGCGTCGCGCAACAGCTTCATTTGCCTCGCAAGGCAGAACTGTGAGTAGCCCTTGACACCATGTGTCTCGCTCAAATGACAGTTTCTCGCCGGCATCGCCGTGCTCACTGCTGGATCGGCTCACCCTGCTACCCTCAATGAGGCGAATCTTTAATTGCAGTAACTGCACTTCCCGTTCTCCGGCTTCCCTTGCCGCTTCTCGTTCTTTCGCCCTTTCTTCCCGGGCCCATGCTCGCTCTTCTCTGGCTAACGCCTGCGCCTGTTCCTGCTGCTCCTTAACACATTGTCTCAGTTCGGCGCCCTCGAGGCCTAACTGTTTACCGTACGCGAGCCACTTATCAAAATCCACCCACTCCATACTGCAACTGTAACTATAATACCACTATGAAAACAACGCAATCATTGCAGGATGCAACCGCTTCAACTGTGCGGCTCTATCACCACGCTGTCCACACGGTTCTTGTTCACCCCTCACTGTCTTACTCTTGTACGGAACGTCCTGTCTCGCGGACGCCAGTTTTGTTACAAACTGCCACTCAAGCGTCGCCAGCGCGAAGTCGGCGACGGGAATGACAGCAGGTTGGTTCGTTCCGCACGCAAGCAGAGACAGTGAAGAGATCAGAGACGTGAGAAAACAAAACAAACTTTACTCTAGTGATATTGCAGCACACGGGATATAATACAACACTTCAATACAACTAACAAAGCATGTCAACACTTGATGCAACAAAAAATATATAAAAAACAATAAATCAGCTTATGTGAGAGAACTATGACAAACTACACAAACTAACAACAATAGAACTGCGGAGTAGAAAGTTCGAAGATATAAACAGGTGAAGGCATACGTGTGATGACCGGCAGCGTTGCATCCCCGACGATCGGAAGCGAGAAGTCGAAGAGAGTTCTGGCACGACGGCGATGTCGGCGGTGTTGCAACGCTGGTGGCTCCGGGAGGCTAGTGCTTGCAGGTGACTTCGAGCAGGTTGAGCTAACTCGAGGCGAAGTCCCGATGTCTACGTTGCAGACGTTAATATCGCGTCGCAACTAGGCGAACGGCTAAGTTTAGGTGGCCAGCCGATACAGAGCCACACTAAAACTTCTAGAAGAGATGCTTGTTGATCTGTTTCTACACCATCTTGGTCAGCGACTAGTCTGCCTAGCAGGGCAAAATCCTGCGCTTAAATCCCCCTCGTGTCTCCTCGCTCTCTTCCTTGGGGACAAGAGACCTCTACCTGGGTCCAATCATGCGCGTTTAATTGATGGGAAACTCCACCCCAAAAATATTTTGACCCCACCCCTTTTTAATAGGGAGAGGGCCCGCAACTAGCGAGAGTGACAACCTGTCGGGTTGTTGTCATACGGCTTGGCCACCAGAGCGTTTCCCACGCTTTTCTCCGTGGGAACGGTCAACCACTTAGCTCTCAGTCGGCGCGTCTTGTAGTCTAATCCTTGTTCGGGGTATACCGCGGCCTTCTACGACCTTGCAGACGTCGCCACGGTTAGAAAAGGATTAACTGTCGGTGGCGACGTTCTAAGGAGAGCACCCCAATTTTGCACTTATCGGTTCCCTTTCATGTGCCGCCGTTTCTCACGGTCAGTCGGGGAGTACGGCGCCCGTTAATTGCCGTGACGCGGTGTCGCCGAAAATAGCCGTCCGTGACACAGTTTTATGGCACTCTCTTTTCTCTGGCAGTTCTCTCTTTCCATTTTCGCTTGAGGTTATTCCAGCACTTCTTGAGCTGCAGGTGGTCGCGCCGAGTGATTCCATGATTGGAATTGTAGGGCTTGGCAATTTCTTTCCATGTTTCATTTTTTCTTCGCTGTCGACGCTACATCAGTTTTCTTGCACTCGATGATGTGCTTGAACTTTCTCACGAGAGAGACAAACACCGTCTTTTCGTCTTCGGTGAAGCGTGGTGCCACCCTGCGTTGAGGTGTCTTTTGGGACGACAGCATACTTTGCTGCGACATCTCGGGGCGAATATTCCTTCCTCTTTGGCTCGACGATATTGCTCAAAAAAGTGGCGCACTGCAGCGGTGGGCCTTGCTTCCTCCAAAAGTCATTTCCTAGCAGACATTTCAGGAATGTTTGTCTTGTTTGGTGAAGCCGTGTGGGCTTGAAAAAAAATGCCAGACATCCATCTGCCGCACAAAGCTACAAAAAATTATCAAAAAAAGCTGCTCCTACTAAGGGTTTCTCTACTGACTATAGAACGAGTTTTTCTGCTAGACACACGAAGTGTTTTTTTTTGGGTTTCTTCGTAGCTACGCAATACACAACGGCGAATGAACCCTTTATTCACCTCGCAGGCCTGTGCCCTTTTCATTGTTCTTGATAAAGCTTCCAGCAGACATCCTGAGGCTGACCGCGATTGTGCCCCCCCCTGCCCCTCACTAACACGCAAAACAAATTTATATTCCCCCCCCCCCCCCCTATCCACCCCAGTGGTCGCATTTTGGTGAAGACAAAATGATCACGGCCTTATATTGTCCCGTATTTATGCACGATAAAGAACACCAGGTGGTCGAAATTTCCGAGGCCCTCCCATATGGCATTTCTCATGATACCAAACCCTGGATTTATAACATATATGCTCTCGGCTGTAAATCCTACTAGTGACAATGCAGACACCAAATAAAAAGTAGATAAATATTAGTATTACGAACCCTCCCCTCTAGAAAAAAAAGTGCCGCAGAAGCCCGCGATCCTCATCCGCACTTTTTCTCTTCCACATAAATGTAGACAAGCCGTTAGCATCTCCGATTTTATTTAGCTTTTTGTCATGTTAGGGCACCCACATGGGTGTGCACAGGGACTTTGTACACTGCGTTTCTAGTATTGTTGCTTTTTTTTATTCAGGTATAACTACAACGTAGCCCGCCACAGGCATGTCCACAGGCGAATAGAAATGCGAGTATGACGAGAAATCACTATGCTTTGTTAACAGTCGCGACCCAGAGATGAGCATACACACCCCGCTGCGTTTGACAGCAAAATAAGATCAATGATGAAAAGCTGGAGAAACGCGCTCCCTTTGGGCGACCACTGAAACCAGATGAAAAAGGACACTTTCCGCAAGCAACGCTGCGCGTCGCGGCGGGCATCACGTGGGCGTCATGTAGCGTTTGGTAGCAGTAAAACAAAAAAAAAATGTGCTTTTAGAACTTTGAGCAGAGAAGTACTTTGAAATATACGAACTTTTTCGCTTTGAAACGTACCTTACGCACACAACTTCATTATTAACCTCAATAACAGGTGAGCAACGTGCTTCTGCATTGAAGGTCGTTCTTGACTTGACCAAGCAAGACAGCCTGAGCATCTATGAAACGCGAAGGTCGACTTGGCCGTTTTCAAGTCCGCTGCTTGCTTCGCACCGACTTACTCAAGTCGAAGACGCGGCCAAGTAACATCTCTGCATTCTGGGGTTCGTACTGCTTGGAAAAGCCCCAAAATCCGGACAGCTGAAGGTCACCGAGTGGCGTCGGCAGGAATCTACATAGCCAGAGTAAACATTACCAGCCAGATTTATCCCGAAAGCTTCGTAGTCATACATCCTTGCTCGAGAGACGTCAGCCTTGGTATACTCTTATGCCTTCATTCACAAAAAAACCCTACTGTCGCGCCCGCCGCCAATAAACACGCCTGAAAGACCCCCTCACAAGCCCGCGTCCATAGACAAGAGGGCAGTTTTCCCCTCTCTTCCGCAGACGTTGCATCCTCTTCGCTCGTTAGTTATTAGAAGCACATGAACCATGTCAGCACTAAACGCCACAGCCTATCAGGACTTCGCGCTTCTTGGCTACACGCTGTCAACGCTGCTTGCGCAGTTGTAAACACACAAAGTGAAGTGTGAGTGGTGTATCGTGCACGATAATAATGCGATTCAAGGAACATCGGATTAGTAGCTGCATGGCAAAGCAGTGCAGTAGACAAATCACGTTTGATGCCTCGCGTATATGGACCACTCGAGAGCATGTACCCTCATAGACGTCACACGAACTACTGCATGTGTCACAGAAGTGCGCAAAAAGCACAAGAAGTAACAGGTGAGAGTATTTCGCTCGATTTTTTTGTTTTGAGAGCCTGGTGAATGGCCCTTTAAATGTGCTGGCAAAACAAGTCACCATTATGACTTGCTCCAGCGTCATCATTTCCATCGGCACGACAAAAATAACAGACCTGGAAAACATCGTTAAACTAATCAGAAACTATGGGTCAACCACAATATTTGCGTCGCAAGAGAAATCCCCGTTTTGCGGGAAGGCATCGCAGCAGTTTTCTTACGAATTTCAGCAACCAGCGCATAAAAATCAGACTCTGGCCACACAGCGCTGCGAAAAACGCCGCCACCAGCGCCCTCATCACCGCGCTGGCCGTAACTGGGTAGTGCAAAGAGAGCCATTCGCAAGCGAACGTGCATAGGCTTTTCTCGTTTGTTAATGTTGAGGCGCGTTTTGCTGAAAATCGAGGACCTGGCAAGCTTCTAACAAAGTTTGCATCGCGTAGTATTGTCACTCGTAGGTAGGTTAGCTAGTTCCCATTTATCAAGTATGGGGGGCGTGTATGCGGACTTGGCCACTACTTTCTTCAAAAAAAAAAATGGCAGCATATCCACGGAGTGAATGATGAATAGTGGGGCGAAGCATCCATCCGTCCATTCGTTCTTGCTTCCGTCCATCCATGCATGCGTCTGTGTGGCCACCCGTGCGTCCATCCGCACGTTCGTCTGCGCGTCCGTCCCTGCTTTTGTCCATGCATCCGCTCCTGTGTCCGTCCATGCGTCCATCTGTCCGTGCAGCCATCCGTGCGGCCGTTCTTGCATCTGTCTGTGTGTCCGTTCGTCCACCTCTTCAGCACTCCAAGTACCACCATCTCGCACCTTTTCATCAAATATTCCTCATATAGAAGCACCGCCATCTAGCGGACATTCCAAGGACTGAACGAGAGCAGACACACGCACATTTTCTTGAGCGCTTGCGCTTTGTCTCTACTTCCCCCTTTAACCACCTCGAGTTCATGGTATATACTTGTTCACTGTATTCATGGCACTGCGGCCTCAATGCTCGCTAAACCTTTCTAAAACCTAGGAGGTTACGCCCAGCGAGTATAGAGTAGCAACCCTTTTTTGTCTTCTGTGCGTTATTGAACAATGAAAAATTTGCAGCGTGCGCGTTAACTAAATGCCACTCTCTCCTGTCTCTCATTCCCCCTTAGCAGCCATTGGCATGCACATCGAGCACTATCTTTTATTGTTCAACAACGCACAGAAGAAATCTCTCACCGGCACCTCCTTGGAGGTCAAAATGTAAGAGTTGTTCTACACACTACGACTACTACTACGGGGGACAAACGCGTGCCGCTTTAAGAAGCTTCACCCGGTTTGCAAGTGCTAAGGACGTCCCTGATCGTTCTACGTCAGGGGCGTCCGTCAGTACGAGTCATGGTGCTCGTCGCGTCTTGGACGCCTTCGAAGGCGCTTGTCTTCGACGTTATTGTCCTTACGGGGACTAGTGCCGAGACCGTCGTTGATGCGATGGCCTCAATAGTCGGCCTCTCAGAGGTATACTGTGTGCAGCATCAAGGAGCTCGAAACTTCCAAGTCACCGTAAAGAGCATGGCCTCCATGTCTCTAATCGTCAATGCTGGCTGCCTGGTGAATAGCGGCGAGCATGTTCAAGTCGTTCCAGTTGGCCCACAAGTTATCAACGTCGCCTGCCCGTTCCTGCCATCGTTCGTCTCAAACGAAGCTCTCGTCCAAGTGTTATCCCCATATGGTAAGGTGCTCACTGTCACCAGTGGTTTGATGAGCGGGCGACGCGGCGTACTCACTGGAACGCGGTATGTTCGAATGGAGATGAACGCCGCTAATCATGTGCCGAACTACCTGCGCATCTCCGGTCCCCGTGCTACGTTTGACTACCGTGGTCTCCAGCGTGTATGTCGAAGATGCGGCTCAGGGGACCATCTACGAGCCAAGTGCACAACACCGTATTGTGGTCGCTGCGGTGTGCACGGTCACGTTAGTGAAGGATGTGACCACCCGTGTCGACGCTGCGGAGACGGCCACCCAACTGTAGTTTGCCCTGTCCGCCGCTCTTACTCTGACGCCGCCGCTGGTGCCTTTCCACCACTGACACCGGTAACGGAACGAACTACCGTCTCGGGGGACGCAGAGGAGGTCACCGACGCTGTGCTGGCCTCACCCCTACAAGTTCCTTCAAACGAAGCGCACAACGAAAGCGCGATTGTTGATGCGACGCTTGGCGCGTCGGCCTCCCCACTGGTGCAGGAACCGCGCGCTTCGAAAGACGCAACGCACTGCCCTGAAAACGGCGTCGGCGTCCCTTCTCTGACGCCACCTGATGTTCAGTGCGCAAATGACCCTAGTTCTCAGGCTGCTGCTGTTGGAGTTGACCCTACGAGCCCTGTTATTTCGGAAAACAGTGGCGAAAATACCACAGACTCTTCTGTTGCGGCCGCTCCCACCATTTCGACATCGCGTCGTACACGTAAAAAATCGCCCACAGAAAGGGTGCCTACACCGGCCTGCCGAGACGTGGACAGTGCTTCCAGCATCAAAGATGTGGATCCAAGCTTGCCGGCGGCTAAGTCCGTACCTCCTCAGGAGACGTCTTCAGAAGACGGCTTCAGCCTGCGACTGGATAGTAGCATCGGACTGTCTAGCCTTGCCGATTTTGACGTCGAAATGGGAGCTCCACGTGAAACAAAGCGAGGACACACTTCCAGCTCTTGTTCCGATGAACGCAGTGATGGCCGTGGGAAATCCCAACGGTCCAAAAAACCTCGACCCTCTTCTGGAGGGTCGAACAGTGCGTTGTAATTTGGTTGAGCAAGTGTCCCCTGGACACTTTTCAGGACACCGTCTAGAACTATGCGTCCAGGTTAGTCTTTACTTTTTATTATGGCTACTACACTGCATATTATTTCATTGAACGTTCAGGGTTTTCGCAGTCCGGCAAAGCAGGCTGAAGTGATTAGTGTCGCCCGCGCTGCAAATTGTGATGTTTTGTGCCTCCAAAATACCAATTTCTTCTCGCTATCCGACGTGCTTGCTTTTAAACGAAAGTTCAACCTAGATTGTTATATCTCTTTCGGTACATCTCGTTTTACGGGAGTAGGTATTATTATTTTTAATCGAGCTCTATTACGGTATCATCATGCTTTTTACGATGGCGTGGGCAGGGTTTTGGCTTTAGACTGTAGCTACTTTTCTTTCAGATTAAGGATACTGTGTGTGTGTGGGCCAGTGCAAGCTGGACAGTCTAATGACTTTTTTAGAGACCTGCATTTGTTTTTGTTTTTTTTTGACGGTCGTGATGTCATTCTGATTGGCGACTTCAACTGCGTTCTAAATACGCGAACCGATGTACAAGGTGTCCTGGCTGGGGCCGGTCTGCTTGGAATTCATGCGAGCTGCGTCGCCTTGTCCACCACTTTTCATTACTAGACGCGCACAATGTAGTGCACAGATATACCTTTGTTTGGACATGGCGACGTGGACGATTCTCCAGCAGGCTCGACCGGGCTTATATCCAACGAGCGTTAGAGGCGTTTGTCTCCGATTCATGCGTTCCGTCCTTCCCACCTCCTCCTGTGTACGTATCTGATCATCAGCCTATAGTCTTGAGGCTCGAAGTTCCATTTTCTTTTTCGGAAAAGCCTTGAGATATTGATGTTCGCGTCCTGCAGGACGCGCGCTCAAGATCAGATTTGTCACGCGCAATGCGTGTGTCGCTGACGGCGTCTGGTCCTAAAGATTGGGATGCGCTTAAAACACAGTGGCGCCTGCGATGCGCAGTAGAGGGGCGTTCGCTTCGTCGACGCATTTCCGAAGAGCTTGCTGATACTGCGATGAAGTTACGCATTGCTTTGCGCGCCGAGACGCCTTCTCCGCTGATGCGAGCGCAGCAGCGTGAACTGCGTGAACGCTTTCAACGCTTGACTGCTGCTTCGTCCCTGGCGGCAGCAGCATGGCGCTGTAGACACAACCCCTGTGCACATCTCGAGGTGCTGTGCTACGCGAGACATTCGTTTTTTGGGCAATCAGAGCCATCTGTCTCTATGACAGCACAAATACCACTTGCGCAGCGGCTTCCTACGCGTGATCGATCTGTTTTCTTGGCGCATTTTGAAGCAATGTCATGTTCGGCCATGCGGACTAACTGTGATGAAACACCGCCAATGCTTAGAAATTTGCCCCGTATTCCTCAAGGAGCTGCGGATTGCCTGCACATCCCTCCGTCGGCTGAAGAGGTAAAGGCGGCACTGAAATCTATGAAATGTGGAAGGGCCCTAGGGCCAGACGGTTTTCCTGTTGAGTTTTACTTGATGATTTTGGGATGAGACTGGTGCTACCTTTATCGTGGTAATCCGGCGATGCTACGAGGACGGTGTATTTCCATCAAGTTTTCGAGATGGACGCATTGTGCTTATTCCAAAGGGTGATGCTTCTTCTGTTAATCCTGAAGATTGGAGACCTATCACGCTCCTCAACATTGACTATAAGATATTCGCGGCGGTAGCCATTCCACGTTTGAGGGGTCTGTTGAACACCCTGGTAGGTCATCACGAGACTTCATCAGTGCTTGGACGAGAAATACACAGCTTGTCATACACCACACGGGATATCATAGCCTACACTCTGTCGTGATCTGCGTGTGGTATCCTTGTGTCTTTGGACCAGGAAAAAGCGTTTGACCGACTAGAGCACGCATATATCCTCAATGTGCTCACAGCCTCCGGTTTTTCTCATTCGTTTGTGGAAATGATTAAAAATACGTACACTGGTCTTAAAAGCAAACTAGTTCTGGATGGCTGGGAAAGTGCCGCTTTTTCCATAACACGTGGGGTCCGTCAGGGATGTCGATTGTCTCCTGTGCTATTTGTCCTCAGCCTTGAGCCATACTTGCGTGCTCTTGACGCGGATTCCCGTTTTCGGGGTCTTGCGCTTCCTGGTAGCGGTGTCGTGAAAGTCACAGCTTTCGCTGATGATATAACCTTGTACCTTTCAGATGAAGATAGCCTTTCACGCAGCCTGCGTGTATTTTCCCAGTATGGCGACATTTCAGGTACAGCGTTGAACATCTCTAAATCCCGGTATTTCTTCATTGGCTCTCCAAACTCCAGGCTTAGCGCCGGTTTTCCCATTAAGCCGGCCGTGTCGCTTTGTATTTTAGGTATTTTATACAACCACTATGGCATTTGCAAATCTGTTTGGTTAAACGCTCTCGAAGAAGTAAGACTGAAAATTCAGGATGCACGGGATTTTGACTTCCTGCTTCTTGAGCGGAGGTACCTAGCGCAGACTGTATTTTGCGGTCGCATTTGGTACATTTCTTGCGTCGTGCAACCATCTTTACGTATCGTGCGATCAATGCAGTCTGCTTTGTGTTCCTTTTTTTTTTGGTCAGGCGGCACTGAGTTGGTCTCTCGCGCGGCACTGGGACAGCAGCGTTCTCAGGGAGGCTTTGCTTTCCCTTCAGTGTCCATACGCTGTCGGCTGCTGGCACTGCGCTTCCTTTTGCACCTAGTGCAAGGGGAGGAATCTTTCGCACGAACGCTTGCATATTACTTTCTGGGTACTCACCTTCGGCATTTGATGCCTAATGTGCAACTTAACAGGGGGCCGTCGACCCGCCGCGGTGGTCTAGTGGCTAAGGTACTCGGCTGCTGACCCGCAGGGCGCGGGTGCAAATCCCGGCTGCGGCGGCTGCATTTCCGATGGAGGCGGAAATGTTGTAGGCCCGTGTGCTCAGATTTGGGTGCACGTTAAAGAACCCCAGGTGGTCTAAATTTCCGGAGCCCTCCACTACGGCGTCTCTCATAATCATATAGTGGTTTTGGGACGTTAAACCCCACATATCAATCAATCAATTAACAGGGGGCCGCCGTCAATAACACTTCCTGCGTTTTATGCAACAAGTGTTGCATTTTTTTCGCCTTGTCAAGTCGAGCTGTCCTGGCATAGATGTTTTGAACAACTTTATAGTTGAGGCAACTGCTGCTTTGTTGCTTCCGTTGGTCCCGCCAGCCCGCCGTGCTCGCTCTAGACGGGTGTCTTGGAGCACCTTAACGGCTTCTTTTCTGCCAGGACACCTCCGGGACTTCATGTGGCGCCTGGGATGGGGTGTGCTTCCCACTCTCGACCGCCTTGAAAGGTGGAGAATAGTCCAGTCAGCAACATGTCCGAACTGCTCCCTTCGGGAAAGAAATCAGCATTTTCTGAGGTATTGTGTCATTGCTCGCGTTTTTTGGAGAGCCGTACATGCCGGATTGCACTGCCTCAGAGTAAATCGCTTCATTTCTTCTGGGCGTTGTTCGCGAGGCCGATTCGCTTGTCTTCTCATTGTTGCTGGCTGTTTCTGCCTCTGGCGCAACCGCTGCGAGGCGGTTGCAGCGGGCCGCCGCCGCCGCGCGCTCTACCCGATCCTAGAACGATTGTACTCGGAGCTGCTGTCTGTTTTGTCGGAGGAGCTCTTCTTCATCGGTGAAGAGGAAATTCTTCGGCACTGGTCTTGCCCTTTTGTGTCGGTCTATGACGGACGAGTGAAACTTGTCTTTGGGCCGGCCTGGTATTGGTAGGCTGATCTGTCGATGCGCTGGCAGAAATGGCATGCCAACATGTAAATATGCAAAATATGCATATTTATGTTTTATTTGTGTCTCTTGTTTACTTCGAAGTATTTTTTGTGGTTGTGTTTGTGTGAACCATCGAATGTACATGTTCTTTCAACGTCATCTCATATCCATGTTCATGTAAATGACGTCTGTTTTGTCATCATCGTAAGAGTATGTCTAAGAAGGAAATGTTCTGTTGAGTGTTATTGACGTTTGTGGGAATAAATTTTTTCTAAACAAAATTCTGGTTGTCGCGTAAACCCGCTTTTGTAATTGAGCCTACATGCTGGTGTACCTATACACTGTCTATTTTTGTTGTTTGATTTCAATTTAGTGGTAATGTAATGCATCAGTGTTCTTCTAGGAGAGCCTGCTGTCCAAATATTAAAATAGGGATTCTGGTATTCTAAGAGTGGCGTGGAACAGCAGTGTAAGGAATTGTACACTTGGTCAAACCCTGCTTGTTGAGCGGCGAGCGCATGAACACCTGTTTCCCCCGTCTATGCCAGTATGCTCTCGTGTCGAGAAAATTTTAATATTTTTTCTTTGTCGCTCAACTTACAGCTCAACTTACACAAGCTTAAAGGCCAACTCCAGTTATTTCTTCAGGCCAGTGGATCTCAGTGAAGTTTTCTGGGTAAATTCCATCGAACATCAGCGTAATTTATGCCAAACTACAGGCCTGAAAGATGCTTTGATTGTTTGCAAATGAATTTTAATGATTGCCACGAAACGGCTCACCTGACTTGCCAGAATAATTGGCAACACTGCCTGTGTGTCGTCACGTTTAGCATGCCAACGAAAGTGACGTAGCTGGTGGCATTGCTAACTTGGGCCGCTGCAGCGTTTTGCCCACAAGCCGCAGCGGCGGTGTTTTTCCTTCCTTCGTGGTGTTTGGCTGGTGTTTCGCTAATTTGGCGCGAAATTTCTTGTTCCCTGTAGAGCAGTGTGTGATGAGTGGCAGTTGGCGTTGATTTGTAAGCTGCACAAACCACTCACACAAGACGCAGAGTGTTTGTTATCGCGGCTTTCCACATGATAGTGCCCTCCGTGAGAAGTGGATCAGTGTGATCTGGCGGGACAACTGGTTACCCAGCAAAACGGCCCGTGTGTGTGTTTCAATCATTTCTCGCTGGAGTCCCATTAGGAGAGTGTTTAAGCAGCGTTCATTCGGTGACTGTCTGTCTGTCCGTCCATCCGTGAGTTTGTCAGTCAGTCTGTCTATCCGTGTGTTCGTCTGTCTGTGTCTGTCCCCGTCCACGCGTCTATCTGTCGGTGCGTCTGTCCACCTACTGAACACTCCAAGTACCGCCATTTCGTATCTTCACATTAAATATTCATCATATACAAGTACCGCTATCCAGCGGACATTCCAAGGGCTAAACTAGAGGTGGCTCCTCCTCCTCCTCCTCCTCCTCCTCCTCCTACTACTACTACTACTACTACTTCTATTTCTACTACTACTACTACTACTACTACTACTACTACTATTACTATTACTACATACAATGTGGACGCAAGACCGATGGCATAAGGAGCTCTTCGCCCCATAAAACAGAGAGGTAACAGCATCATTCGCATCAGAGTAGCAGCTGTCGGAGAGCTCTGATACGCTTTCAGTCTCTGACATATTAGTTGACGCTCAACGCGTTCCCCTCTGGCCCCAGTTAAACTTTGAGCGTCTATTCTGCCCGGCATTGACAGTTTTCATACATCGCGCCGACAGAACTAGCATTATTCGAACAATTATTCTAAAACTTGCTGAGGATTTCAGCTGTTGGGCGCATGACAAGAGTGTCTCAGGAACACAGAACCACTGCGACCATGACATGGTCAAAAAATCGCCGGAGTTGGCCTTTAAAGAAGCAGAAACCTGTTTGCTCCATGAGACCAAAAAGAAAAAGGCTACATTTCCTGCGCAAGAGGTGTGGTGTACAGAATTCGTTTTTCATGTGGTAGGCATTACATGTAGGCCAGACCAGAAGATGCCTGAATGTTCGCTTGCAGGAGCATAACAATTACCAGTATCGGGAACCCTGTTATTGCGCACACCTTGCCGGCTATTGCAATAAGTGTGACGCGAGGACACAGTGCGTTCTATTTTTCAATCAGACAGTTATGCATTGCCTCCGGGAAAAAAAAACGACTACAGGAATCGTAGAGGCGGCAAATATAGCGAGGCCAGTTATCAGATATATCAGTGTGCCACCTATCCTGTTGTCTGATAAGATCATGAATTATTGGCACAGGCACGTGTTCCTTTTATTATCATTTTTAGGGGCAAAGCTCCTTAAAGCGGGACCCATTTGTCTCTCGTAGTCGTAGTCGTAGTGTGTAACCAGTCTTAAATTTTGACCTCCAAGGTGGTGCCTGTGGGAGATTTCTCATGTGCGGTGCTGAACAATAAAAGATAGGGCTCAATGTACATGCCAATGGCTGCTAAGGGGGCATGAGAGACAGGGGAATTTGGCTTTTAGTCAACGCGCACGCTGCGAATTTTTTATTGTTCAACAATGCCCAGAAGACGAGAAAAAGTTGCTACGTTATACTTATTGGGCGTAACCTCCTAGGCTTTAGAAAGGTTTAGCGAGCATTGAGGCCGCAGTGCCATGAATACAGTGAACAAGTATATACCATGAACTCGAGGTGGTTAAAGGGGAAAGTTGACACGAAGCGCAAGCCTTAAGAAAGTGTGCGTGTGCCTCCTCTCGTTCAGTCCTTGAAATGTCCGCTGGATGGCGGTGCTTCTATATGAGAAAGATTTGATGAAAAGATGCGAGATGGTGGTACTTGGAGTGCTGAATAGGTGGACGAACGGGCCCCACCGCGGTGGTCTAGTGGCTAAGGTACTCGGCTGCTGACCCGCAGGTCGCGGGCTCAAATCCCGGCTGCGGCGGCTGCATTTCCGATGGAGGCGGAAATGTTGTAGGCCCATGTGCTCAAATTTCGGTGCACGTTAAAGAACCCCAGGTGGTCTAAACTTCCAGAGCCCTCCACTACGGTGTCTCTCATAATCATATGGTGGTTTTGGGACGTTAAACCCCACATATCAATCAGGTGGACGAACGGACACACAGACAGATGCTTGGACGGACGCATGGATGGCTGCACGGACGGATGGACGGACGCAGGAGCGGATGCATGGACAAAAGCAGGGACAGACGCGCAGATGAACGTGCGGATGGACGCACGGGCGGCCGCACAGACGCACGCATGAATGGACGGAAGCAAGAACGAATGGACGGACGGATGCTTCGCCCCACTATCCATCATTCACTTCGTTGATATGCTGCCATTTCTTTCTTTCTCTTTTCGTTCCTTCTCTTCTCTTTTCTTTATTGAAGCTTCAATGGGTGCCTATATATGCTCTTATTCTGCAAGGAAACCAGTTCATAGCGAAAGGTTTTCTTGGTCTCTTTCTATCCCGTGATTTTATGGCGCTCTGTTTTTTGAAGAACAATGGACAACCAACACTTCCAAACGTTCTCACTTTTGAATGGTACTTCTTGTAAGCGGCAGCGTCATGAATAAGTGCTTTTTTTTTCACGTTTCATCAAAGTCTTAGGGCTGCCGCGTGCCATGTTAACTTGGCGCAATAATGTCTTGGCAGCTCAGAACGAAATTGTGTCTATGTACGATAGTGTTCTACCGGAAGCCTGGGCAACGGGGTGCGAGATAAGTGTGGTCTTGTCAAAACCAGCCTGTTGCTATTAACAACGTTTTTCTCGGCTTAGCTACATAGACGAGAGTCGTCGAAAGTCTTTTTTGATTAGGACCCCATGCGGTCACTATGTGCTGAAACATGACCATGGAACAAAATTTTTATATTTCTGAATTCGTGTGCAGGGTTGAGTCAATTTAGTGGTCCCTATCGATACGTTCTGGAATGTTTGTGCGAAATGTTCTTCGTAAATTATCCATATAATAGATATTAGATGTGTGCTCTTTTGGGCGACATTTAGTCCGCACTTTCTTCGCGCTTCAATCTTTCCCAATGTTCTAACCTTTGCGATTCTGAATTTTGCGAGTGCGGCCCACAAGGTTGGGTGAGTTTGAGTCGCTTGCCGTCATGCGTCATCCTATGCCTGCAGGTTAGCAAGTACAACTCCTAATATTTTGCTACACAAAAGTTAACAGAGTCTATCTAGTTGCCGATGTCAAACTGTGGCACAAAAGGCTTTGTTTTTTCGGTAACTGGCGCGACCAGTTGATCAGCGACAAGGTTTTCACGTGATTGCGAAAATACTTTTATGGGAGTGGTGCGTGATTATTCTAAATTCGGAATACCAATTTTTATTTGAACCCCGTTTTAATCTGCTATATAATGTGGTAGCAGAAGTCTCGGGCACATACCTCCATGCATGCAGAAAATCTTGTCAGATACAAGGGCAGCCACTGGTAAGCAGTTGAAGACGTCTTCGAAGGTCTTAAACATCTTGATGTTGAACCTCCTCTTGCCTGATATAAAAATAATAAAGCCAGTTGCAGGAACGTCAATGAGCCTTCTGGCAAGGGCACAGTGAACAATACAAGCTCCTTTCAGTACCTAAGCGAATACCACCCCATATACTGCTGCTGTTTCCTTTTGCATACGTATACCAGTGGCGAGTGTAAGTGTTGGTTCTCACCAAGTACTGGCGCAAGTGATCTATGCGCACAAAAAAAGAGAAAACAGAAGACAAGAAGAGCACAGAAAAAGTCCTGATTTTTGCATGGCACGTAGCAGGTGAAACCTGTCGCACGTATTCCTGATATGATTGGCGTAGCCATCCCGTACTCTCCTCCTCTCCCGAAGTTATTTCTGACATGACATACAAAGCACTGCCCGGTCTTTACTTCAAAACAAGAAGGTGTGCAGCCAATCACATGAAAAAAATTCTTGTCTATGCCCTTCATGAACTTTGGTGCCGAAAGATGCAAAATGAAAAAAAAACAGCAATACTAGACGAATGAGTAGAATTCCTTGTCGGTTCATGCTCGAAATTAAGTACTGAGGCAAAAAGAAAAAAAGTGATGGCAACATACATTTACGTAGTGAGAGGCCAAAATTAAAACATTTTGTTCAGATAATTACAGAAGAAACTTTATCACGATTTCGTAGTCAAATAGAACATACTTCTTCTTGGGAGGAAGCGTTGAAGTGTTGTGACGCAAATAGGGCGTACGAAATCTTTCTTCGTATTCTTAAACCTATATATGAAACTAGTTTTCCGGCCATTTGCATGAAGCTAAGGTGGAAAATTCGAAAGCAATGTATAAGCACCCAACCTTATTTCTAGAATCGAGGAGAAGAATAAATTATACCACAGATTCATTCAATTTAGAGACTGTGAGCTATTTCACAAATGAAAATCATGTCATAATCACTTGGATAAGGATATGAAGAAAGCTAGGCGTAACTACTTTGTAAACTATTTCACCACCACTGCTGAATGCTCTGAGCTTATGTGGAAAAGGCTAAACACTGTCTTAAAAGTAAACACCACTCCTGAAAAGATTACGAATTTAGAGGTAAATGGTGAAGAGCTCTCCGGTACACTGCTTGCAAACGCTTTCAATAAGCATTTTGTTAGCGTTGCAAACATTCCCATTGGGCAATACAATGTAAATAGCCTTCCTTACAATACAAACACAATTTTTGAACCATGTAAATAAGCCTGAAGTAATATATATAACTCATCACTTAAATACCAGTAAAGCAAAAGGCATAGATGACTTCGTGATTAAACCCATAAAGCATGTAATTGTTCTATTAGCACCTCCTCTTTCTTACATTTTCAACCTGTGTCTAAACCAGGCTGTCTTTCCATGCAGAATGCAAGCTGCACGTGTGACGGTTTCATTTAAAAAGGGTAATAAAAATGACATGTGTAACTATCGCCCTATATCTATTCTTCCAGTATTATCAAAAGTACTTGAAAAAATAATTTTAAATCGGTTTACTGAATTTGAAGAAAAACATAACTTTATAACACCGTTACAATTTGCTTTCCGCTAAGGTCTTAGCACTGAACTGGCGTTATTGGCTCAAAAAGACTTAATATTAACAGCACTTAACGAAAAAAATTAGTCCTAAAATTTTTTTGACTTAACTAAAGCATTCGATTTTATAAATCCTAACCTTCTATTAGAGAAACTGTTACGCTATGGCTACCGCGGCAAGGCGGCAGAACTCATACAATCCTATCTACAACATTGTATTCAGTGAGTCGACATAAACCAGGATATCTCTAGTCCCCTTGCCTTGTCTTCAGGTGTGCCACAAGGCCGTATATTAGGCCCATTCTTTTTTAATCTCTATAATAATGATATTATTGCCATGAATCTTCAGGCAAAATTTATAATTTACGATGATGATACTAGCATCTTTTTAATAGGGAATTCGGCTGATGAATTAATAGATGAAGCCAACTTAACCTTACAAAAGTTAGACGAATGGGCATCTCAAAAGAGTTTCAAGTTAAATACAAATAAAACAAAAGCTATGGTATTTCGCAGTAAAAATAAAAAATAATAGTTAATAAAATTCTAACAGTAAAATCTTCACTTATCGCCCTCGTATGCAGTTTTAAAACATTAGGCGTCGTCTTTCAGGAAACATTATGCTGGGATGGACATGTCGATTGCTTATAGTAACAAAGCTCTCTCAAGTGACTAGTATTGTTTACCGCAATCGTCATATACTGTCACAGAACATTATGATGCTAATTTTCAACACTTTGTTTCAATCCAGACTGAACTATTGTCATTTAGTTTGGGGCACTACTACACAAGGAAATCTACACAGAATACACATCCTACAAGAAAAGTTCTTACGCACAATTGAAAATGTCCCAAGACATATCCACACACGTGAGTATTTCTTAAAATGTAGGATACTTCCAGCCACAACACTATATGATTACCGTTTGTGTAAGGCATATAAACAAGAGTTAAAAACCAGATGAGATTTTCTTAAGCGCCTTTACAGGTTTCAAGAAAACACCCCTGTATATGCAACACGTAAAAGGGAGTACTGGAAAATACCGACAGTGCGAACAATATATGGAAAACAAACACTCGGAAACAACTTACCAAGATTAGTAAACAGATTAATTTGCGAAGGGCTATAATTAGAGAACATGTCTTTTAAAGCCATACACAGTTATTTTAAACTCAAGACAAATAATTCTTGAAAAGCATTCTTCTGATGCTTGTCATTTTTAAATTTCGCGCGCACGAATAATTAAGGTCACGTAGGAAGTACGTTATTGTAATGTGGTATTTTTCTTCATTTTTTTCTTTGTCTCTGCAAAAGATTGCAATTTTGCATACTTAGACATTATTGTTTTTTTTATATATCTATTGCATTATATAATGCTGATTTATGTTGGTTTCTTGTTGTTGCATCACTGCTCTTCGGCGCCAATGAGGGGGCCAGTGGCCTCGTCAAGCTGTCCAAACGACAGCTTTTTCCACCCGCCCGTCATATCAATCATTGTATTGATGCGAAAATAAAGTCATTGTCATTGCCAAGTAAAAAACAGCAAGGACTGCAAAAACGCCAACACTCTTCTGGGTGTTTTTTGCAATAATATTTCATGCATAACACAGCACAACATGACGTTCTAATGACTGTTTACAATTAGTCATGCAATAAAATCGCTCTTCTTTTGCGTCATGACTAGAGGCGTGATTTAGAGGCACTAAAGAACCAGGTTAGGGGCTCCTGAAATAGGCGGAGAAACCACTGTTTTAGGCCTTCAAAAATGTAAATATAGGCGCAATAAATTTTAACAAAGTTCAAATATTTGAAGAACTACGTGTGGTATCTGTGTCTACGACAGGAAATGTTTAAGTTTATGATGGTACAAAGGCACCAACGTTTCAGCGTAGCCATGCAATTTTGTTTCAGCGGAGTTTGCGGAATATGGTCTCTCCTATTTTAGTGCAGCAGGTGACGTAGGTGTTCATCGTCGAATAAACACGCTCCAGGGTCTCTCTTTTCGGCATGGCTGAGAAGGTCACCGCAAGAGCAAATAGCCAGAGCGCTAATAGATCAGAAGGGTTTTTTGCCTCGTATTAACTTAGTCTGACCACACAGGGTCGATGTCTCTTGTGTCTGTCAACACATATTAAGGGACCCTTCATCAAGGTTAAGAATTTCAAGTTCGCAAGAGAAACCTATGCGCTGGGCACTCACTATGTCATCTGCCACGATTTGCAATGCTGCCCCACTGTGGTGGTCTAGTGGCTAAGGTACTCAGCTGCTGACCCGCTGGTCGCGGGATTGAATCCCGGCTGTGGCGCCTGCATTTGCGATTGAGGCGAAATTGCTGTAGGCCCGTGTGCTCAGATTTCTATGCACGTTAAAGAACCCCAGGTGGTCAAAATTTCCAGAGCCATCCACTACGGCGTCTCTCATAATCATATATGGTGGTTTTGGGACGTTAAACCCCATATATCAATCAACGATCAATAATTGCAATGCTACGCGCCATGGAAAGAGGTGCGAAAAATTAAGGGACCCTAAGCTTCGCCTTCAGGAGTTGAACGCGACAGCAAAATCGGGCCCCTAGTGCACCTTTCAGCCGCTAAGTTCCAACGTATTCATATGTTTTGGTACATACCCACGCACGCACACAATCACGCACACAAACACGCACACAGTAGTTTGGACCAGTGCACGCTATTATCTCCGAATGGGCTTGTTTTCTTCGTGACACCTGTCGAACAAAATGCGTTAAAGGGGCGCTGAAACGCTTTTTCAAGTAAACATGGAATGAATTCACTAGAGGAGCTTATTACCTCGCGAATTCAACGCTGCAAAGATTTTAAGAATTCATCCAGTGCGAGTGGAGTTACAAAGATTTGTCGCATGCTGCAATTGCATTATCTCTTCTCTCGTTCCGACGACAGCGCTGGAAGTTAAGCAGAGAAGGGTGGCAGGGCGAGAAAACGACCGCGCCTCATGACGTTGAGCACTTTTCTTTTCAAATGTGCGGCTTTTTCAGTGTGATCGCGCGTGCACGCGTGGACAGGTAGTAGCCTCCCGCGGCTATCTCGTTACCTTGATTTTTCGGTCAGAGACGTACAGACGATTTTTCGCTCACAACCAATGGGGCCCACACCAGCGGCGGGTTTTGTGCGACAGGACCTCTTAAACGCTATTGCATAATTATCAAAGTGAATGCTGCCTGTGGGGGCGTGCGCCCGTAACATGGTGGAGGTGATGTATACAACAAGGAATGGTCCTGCGTACGTCGAATATTACCACGCACAAACAGAATTATCGCGCATTGTTTTTGTAACTTCAAATCGAGCGAGATGCGAGACCAAGCTGCCTTCATTTCGTTTGCGTTGGTGTTCTCGCTGTCCTCGCCTTATGTCGGTGCCTTCATTCGCAACGCTTGGCGTATTTTTGGTGCATCGTCTCTTAGAGCACTTCCAGTGGTGCGACACTATATATGTATTGTGGTAAGGATACAATATTCGTGCCAGCTTCTCTTCCAAATGTGTGCGCAAGGAGGGATTCATGCCACAGAAACAGGCAGTACAATGCAGACAGCGTCGAAACGACACAACACCGCTAGAGTGCACCACCTGGCATGGGAATTTCATGCGAATATAACCTTGCGTTCGCATGACGTATTCATGCGTGTGCGCCGTGCGATCATCCGGCTCCGAGTTGCTCCGATACTGTAGGAGGGGAGAATCCAGCATATCATAAAATTTCTCATGGGATCTAGTCTAGCGCTGTTTAAGAAGTAAATGACAAACAAAACAAAACCAATAGAGACATCTTTTTTTATACACTCAACATTCACTTGATGATACTTCCCGGTTTCGCATTTGTTCTTCATCGTCCTGAGGATGCACATGAGCGCCTCCTGTTCCCTACACATGTGAGCAGACGCTGGGAAGGTGTCGTGGAGACGACGCGATGCGCATGAATACATGTGCGGTGGCTAATCGGCCTTCCTATTGGCTAAGAGGCCTTGTATTCTTAACAGTGGTGAAAGGAACTTATGAGATGGAGCATAGGGTGCGCCACATAGCTAGCTAGAGTTTTGAAAGCTCAAAATTGCCCGGTTTCCAACTGTACTCGAGAGCACAGTTTGAGGTTAGCATTCATATAGGCACTGATTTTGACAATAGACATTTATAGGTACTTAATGTAATTTGGCACAAAGGCAGCATATTAGCATTTATAGGCACTATAAAAACAATATAAAAGCTCTTCGTGACCTCTAATTCATGCTCATATATCAAACTGGCACGATAGGAACGCAAGAATTAAAATAGGCATTTTCCTGTGTTTAGTAGTGGCTGTGTTTGGAAATGGTTTCACATTACAAGAAGACATTTGATTCAGTCTAGATATCAGCAGTCATGCGAGCGCTACAGATTAATAAATGCATCGCCGAAGCGTGTATATACCGACTCTAAAATATCCACAGCGTATCTACAGCCACCATAGTCCACCATGAAGAAAGTGATAGAATCGCGATAAAGATGGGCGTAAGGCAGGGTTATACGATTTCTCCAAGCTATCCGCCCGGAGCTTACAACAGGTTTTCAGGGCGCTAGGTTCAAAAGGGTTAGAAATAAGAGTTAAAGGAGAGTACACTAGTATCCTGAGATTTGCTGATGACATTGCATTGATCAGTATCTCAGGGAACGAATTAGAGCTCGTGATTACAGGAAAGGGCAGGGCAGGTCTGAAAATCATCATCATCATCATCATCACCAGCTTGACTACGTCCACTGCAGGACAAAGGCCTCTCCCATGTTCCGCCAGTTAACCTGGTCCTGTGCTTGCTGCTGCCAATTTATACCCCCAAACTTCTTAATCTCATCTGCCCACCTAACCTTCTGTCTCCCCCTAACCCGCTTGCCTTCTCTGGGAATCCATTCAGTTACCCTTAACGACCAGCGATTATCCTGTCTACGCGCTACATGCCCGGCCCATGTCCATTTATACCTGTGTCACACGGGCACGCAAAAAGTCTTTTAAGTAAGCGGTCTTTTACGAAGTTGAAAGACTTTTAACAAAGAGGTGTTTGCGGCGCAGACACACGACAGCAACGATCTCCTTTTAGTGTTTTCGTCCGAAGACGCTAGCGAAAGCGTGGCGCTAGCAGTTAAAAGAGGAGCAATTAAAATTAAACGATGTATCACGATGTACAAATTAAAGACTTGTTGCACTGCTCGTTTCTTCAAATAAATTTAAGAATAAGAGATGATGAAACACCAATGTGAATGTTTTTTGCACTAGATAAGGAAGCATTCCGATAACTAGCGACGTGCACAAGTCCGTCTGGCACCACTGTGCTTTTATTTACCGTATTTGTTTTCCGCTGCCCTCGACTGCTCTCGACACGTTATGGGCGACCGTACGGGAGAAAAGGCGAGGATCGCAAGCCTCACGGCCTGCCTTCTCGCTCTGGAAAGCGAGGCAGACGCTGCAAAAGCCGCCAAGGAGAGGATAAAGCAGCGCAAGACCGAGGGTCACCACGTGATATTGCCGACGCGTTGTAGCTGCTTACGAGAGTAGAAAAGGAAATAACCATTAAAAGCGTTCATTACACCTTCTGGAGGATATGAAATTTGTTTTTACAAGAGTTTTGGTGACAGAAAAATAAGCATTCGCTCTTTTTTTCCCACCACTCGAAAATTGCTGGCGCCCACTGGTTTCGAGGCTACTCATTCGGAGCCGTAAATGAGATCGACGAACGCCGTTTACGAAAAAGACCGCTTCTGAAAAGGAGTTCGCTCTGTGCCGTGTGTCTGCTGTCAGGAACTCCTTTTCGGAAAAAGACCGCTTACTTAAAAGACTTTTAAGTGCCCGTGTGACAGGGGTATAATACTCTCCTTGATTTCAGCTATGATATCCGTAACCCCCGTTTGTTCCCTAATCCACTCTGCTCTCTTCTTGTCTGTTAAGGTTACACCTACCATTTTTCTTTGCATTGCTCGCTGCGTCGTCCTCAACTTAAGCTGAACCCTCTTTGTAAGTCTCCGGGTTTCTACTTCGTAGCTAAGTACCGGCAAGATACAGCTGTTATATACTTTCCTCTTGAGGAATAGCGGCAATCTACCTGTCATGATTTGAGAGTGCTTGGCAAATGTGCTCCACCCCATTCTTTTTCGTCTAGTTATTTCAATCTCGTGGTTTGGCTCCGCGGTTATTACCTGCCCAAAGTAGACATACATAGTCTTTTACAACTTGAAGTGCACTATTACCTATCTCGAAGCTCTGCTGTCTTCCGAGGTTGTTGTACATTACTTTTGTTTTCTGCAGATTAATTTTAAGACCCGCCTTTCTGCTCTCGTTATCTAACTCCGTAATCATGAGTTGCAATTCGTCCCCTGAGTTACTCAGCAATGCAATGTCATCGGCAAAGCGCAGGTTACTAAGGTACTCTCGATTAACTCTTATCCCTAACTGTTCCCATTCTAGGCTTCTGAAAACCTTCTGTAAGCACGCGGTAAATAGCATTGGGGAGATTGTGTCCCCCTGCCTTACATCCTTCTTGATTGGTATTCTGTTGCTTTCTTTATGAAGCACTGTGGTAGCAGTTGATCCCCTGTAGATTTCTTCCAGGATGTTTATATATACTTCATCGACGCCCTGATTCCGCAGTGTCTGCATGACGGCTGATATTTCTACTGAATCAAACGCCTTCTCGTAATTTATGAAGGCTATGTATAGTGGTTATATTCTGGGCATTTCTCTATTACCTGATTGATAGTATGAATGTGGTCGATTGTTGAGTAGCCTGCTTGAAATCCTGCTTGTTCCTTTGATTGATTGAATTCTAATGTTTTTTTACTGCGTTAGCAATTAAATTTGTAAATAGTTTGCATACTACAAAGAGCAAGCTGATCGGCCTATAATTCTTCAAGTCCTTGTCATCTCCTTTCTTATGTATTAAAATGATGTTAGCGTTCTTCCAAGACTCTGGTACTCTTCCCGTCAGGAGACATCTCGTAAACAGGGTGGCTAGTTTTTCTAACACTATCTGTTCTCCATCTTTCAGCAGATCTGATGTTACCTGATCCTCACTCTATCATTACTGGTATGGTGTCATCTGTGTTACTGCTAGTTCTTATAGTATTAAAGTCGTGGTTATCCCGGCTACTGTACAGATCTCTGTAAAACTCCTCCGCTATTTTAACTATCCTGTCCATATTGGTAGTTATTTTGCCTTCTTTCTCTCTTAGTGCATACACCCGAATTTCGCCTATCCCAAGTTTCCTTTTCACTGCTTTGACGCTTCCTCCGTTTTTCAGAGCTTGTTCAATTCTCTCCATGTTATACCTTCTCACATCGCATACCTTACGCTTATTAATCAACTTCGAAAGCTGTGCCAGTTCAATTTTGTCTACTTTACTTGACATTTTCATGATTTGACGCTTCTTAATGAGATTCTTTATTTATTGGGAAAGCTTGCCAGTGTCTTGTCTAACTACCCTGCCGCCAACTTCCACTGCACACGCCGTAATAATACTCGTCAGATTATCATTCATTGTATCTACGCTAAGGTTGGTTTCCTCACTAACAGCCGAGTACCTGTTCTGAAGCGAGACTGAATTCCTGTACTTTCCCTCTCAGTGCTAGCTCAATGATTGGCTTCTTGCGTATCAGTTTCTGTCTTTCCTTCTTCAAGTCCAGGCGAATTCAAGAGTGTACCATTCTATGGTCACTGCCTCGTGCCTTGCCAACCACTTCCACATTCTGCACGATGCCTGGGTGTGCACTCATTATAATGTCTATTTCGCTTTTACTTTCGCCAATAGGGCTCCTCCATGTCCACTTGCGCTTTCCTTGTTTTCGGCAGAAAGTATTCAAAATCCGTAAATTATTGCGTTCTGCGAATTCTAGTAGTTGCTCTCCTCTGCCGTTTCTAGTACCGATGCCATAATCTCCTACTGTCTGGTCTCCAGCCTGCTTTTTCCCTACCGTTGCATTAAAGTCGCCCTTCAGTATAGTATACTGTGTTTTTACCTTATTCATTGCCGATTCCGCGTCTTCAAAGAAGCTTTCAACTGAAGCGCCATCATGATTGGATGTAGGCGCGCAAGCCTGTACCACTTTCGCCTTATATCTTTTATTCAGTTTAATTACGATTCATACCTCCCTTTCATTAATGCTATAGTATTCCTCGATGTTGCCAGCTATGTTTCTGAGAATTAGGAACCCCGCTCGCAGTTCTCTTCTGTCAGCCAAGCCACTATAGCAAAAGACGTGCCCATTCCGTAGCACCGTATAAGCCTCATCTGTCCTCCTAACCTCACTGAGCCCTATTATATCCCATTCACTATCATCTAGCTCCTCGAATAATACAGCTAGACTTCCCTCACGAGATAAGGTTCTAGCGTTAAACGTTGCCAAGTTCAGGTTCTAATGGCGGCCTGTCCAGATCTAGAGATTCTTAGCACCCTCTGCTGCGTTGCGGATCTGACCGCCGCCGTGGTCAGTTGCTTCGCAGCGGCTGTGGACTGAGGGCCGTGAGTTCTTTGACGTATGCATGTGGGAGGTAGTGGCCAGATACTGCACCAGGGTGGCCAATTCTTCTCTGGTGAAGGAGTTCATTCCCGGCGGTGATTACCGGTTAGGCCGCACCCCAGGCCTCTTAATGCAGTTCCATCACCACGCGAATTTTTTTTGATACATTTCAAAAATTTTGAATAATTTTTTGAATGAAAAAAACACACAAGCGGCTAAGATGAGGATGTCCACAAGTGAGACGTTGACCATCAGCAAAAGCTGGCAGTTGTTCTGAGCCTATAGGAGTGCGACAGAAAAAAACGTACATTCATCGTAGAAACCGTAGACACGGTTGATCGAGGCGCTCTCATGGTTTCCGCGCAGCAGGAAGAAGTTTTCCGGGTACTTGACCTTGTAGCAGAAAAGGAGGCAGACGTTCTCCAGTGAATGTCGGCCCCGGTCTACGTAGTCGCCGAGGAAGAGATAGTTGCTCTCGGGAGGGAAGCCCCCGTACTCGAACAGCCGGAGAGTGTCGTAGAACTGTCCGTGGGTGTCGCCTAGGATCTGTATGGGGGCTTCCAGTTCCAGCAGCATGGGCTGTGACAGAAGCACCTCGCGCACCTTCCGGCACAGGGCTTTCAAGTCGCTCTCAATGAGGTCCACATTCTTGCCTGGCTTACCGCCACGCACTGCACAAAAAAGAGTAGGAAGAAGCATTGAACCTCCTTACACTGCTGCAAGCGGCTGCATGCCCTTTGCTGGTAGCTATGTACACATCGGTACTCCGGTTTGAGCCAGTGCAAATTAGACACGTAGGTGCCGCCAGTGTGGGGCTGTTAAACGAATGTTTCTATCTTTATAATTCACGACGTGAATCGACAAGATAAAATAACATCAAATACACCTTACCCTATCGGTATACGTATACAACTCAACCGTTGGGCTGCTCATTTTTGTGTTCGAAAATTTCAAATGAGAACGTTAGAAGCTTAAAATGGCGGCAATGAAAACCGTCTTTAAAATAGTGTATATCAAGAATAGAGAGGCTGTACCCACTTACGAGAAACGTTTAGGTGGCAGAAACTACTGCAGCGGGTGAAAATTATGAAAACCATGCAGTGTAAGTTGCGGCTGGTTCTCCCTGAATACTTTCTACTAATGTTGGTTCACCATAAACTTGTCAGCTGCTTCAATCAGGTTGGCCGTACACTGACATCTGGAAACTGTAGATCAAGATTGCATGTTCTTTCTCTTGGCCAGAGTTCCAGGAATAACAGAATCTGTTCTATGTATTCACTGCTAGCTGTACCTCTTGAATCGTAAAATACAATGCGCAGCACCGCGGCTGTCGAATTGTTGGTTCCACACTACATTTCCACACAATAGTGGAGGCAGAATGTTGTGAGAGTTGAGAAACAATGTACGCTTCCACCTCAAGCAAAATGCCAATAGCCAGCTACCATCACCCACATTCCTTTGGCTGAAAGCACAACGGGCGTGAAAGACCAATGCTGGCTCAAGTTAAATCTTAGTACAGCAGCTGGGACGTGGTGTGACAACCAAGCAACCTGTAAAGGCGCCCTGCAACCTTTTTGACATGAAAGTGTTTTAGACTGGGTTCCATTAAGACTTCAATGACGTATTTACATCACGGAAAACACGGCGAAAAATTGTACATGATTATAGGTGAAAGAAAAAAGTTCTGTTAATGAGCCTAGAATAGGGACCTCTTTACCCGCTGCAAAAGATGCCGAGCAGACTATTCCCTGCGGCGCGACCACCGACTCTAATGGGTTCACAAACGCGCCTTTTATATCTCACGCTTTCACAATGCCCTTGGTCATTGAGGTGGTGAATCTTCCTGGTGATGTAATGCGTCATTACAGAAAAAAACTGGGATACACTCGTCACATTTTTCCACGAAGACGACCAATTCAATCTGCCCAGAAGGCTCATGACATGGCCGTCCAGTTTCAACTTCTGGTCCCGGCGTGGGCGTGGCCTGCAAACGAAGGCTATTAGGGGGTCATCGCCTCCTCGGGACCAAATAAAGTTATTTAGACACTCAGTAGCCTCCCTGATTAGCACGCGCAACACTTGTTGCTAGTCGTTTGTCCCCATTTGGCGCGTATTCAATAGAATTGCCATTTCTTCAACGCCATAGCGCATCGCGAAGTGGCGACCTTAGCCCAAGTGTCGTAAACGATGGCCCCAGTCAATCGAAACAAAGATATCTCTTCGCCGTGCGCCAACTTTTATCCATACGTTGACCTTGAGCTAATTGTGGCCAGGCTAGAGGGGCGATACGACGCGCTTTGCAGTTGCCAAGGTTATGCATGTTATAGTTCAGCACATCCAATCACATTTTTACATGGCTGTAGGACAGAGACGTTAGACCAAGTTATGTGTTCAACATGCGACGGCCTTCTGGCTATCACGCCTCTTTCTCGGGTCCCGCTTTCGGCTTTAGCTAGTACAGTCACCGCAATAATTTGTTCATTCATTTTCACGAATGTTTGTCGTCGGTATGGAAACGCACTACCAAGCGTCAACGCCAGTTCGTGCATCCAGGTTGAACGGTGCTACATGTGCTAAACAGCAATATTGTCACGGGGTCGTAGCGTGGCTGAAGGGACCGGACAAGATGTTCAGATAAAACTGTTTATTTGGCTGAACTTGTGGGCAGTAAATGAAAAGTCAGATTACAGTAGCACACTGACACTCATAGCGCTCAACGGAGCGTCAGACATCAATCAACACACAAGCGGCGAAGCGCATCGGTATTTATACATGTGCCATCAAACACTCCAGCTTTATCAGTGGTCTTCACGCAAGCTGTCGAATAATCTTGAGTGTTTGCATCTTGAATGCAACTTCAACAGAACGATTTACAATAATACCGAAGCTTGATTGTTTGATTGATTGTGGGGTTTAACGTCCCAAAACCACCATATGATTATGAGAGACGCCGTAGTGGAGGGCTCCAGAAATTTCGACCGCCCGGGGTTCTTTAACGTGCACCCAAAACTGAGTACACGGGCCTACAACATTTCCGCCTCCATCGGAAATGCAGCCGCCACAGCCGAGATTTGATCCCGCGACCTGCGGGTCAGCAGCCGAGTACCTTAGCCACTAGACCACCGTGGCGGGGCAATAATGCCGAAGCTTCTAGAGCAATGAGGTGCAGTTCGCGCTCAAAATTCTGGACAGGCTTTGTGGGCGAAAACACAATGAAGTATAAGTGTAAATAGGACATTAGCCTAGCTATATTGTAACATCCAAATGAAGGTACACTTTAATGAAATATTGTAGTTGGAACGAACTTAGACATAAGAAACAAACAACTCAAAGAAAGTCTGTGTCGCCGCTTCAGAAGACAGTTTCTTCTAAATCATTCACCTATACTGTTTCTTTGTGATGTGTCTCACGTGTGGGGCGTAGCTGTAGTTGCATGGCTCGTGCTGGCACGTGGTACATGCCGCATTGGCGATCTGTTTTCCAAGCGCGCTATTAACAATAGGGAGGGCGTTAGGACCGGACAGTGCCTACACTTTGCGGGTGGCTTGTGCCATTGCCCCCTTCCGAATTTGCATCGTGTCCCGATGCTTCATGCCAGCCCATTTGCAGATTCATTCATCCTACCTCTTTGTGAAAGCTGTTTCGTGAAGAGGAGGGGTCCTGTCGATACTTCATTGTCTGTCATGACAAAGTTTCATTCTTACGCCGTGCACAATTTATGTGTGCTGATGACATCGTGATGAAGTTTCTTGTCCCTCCGGAACAAATTCGTAGTTCATTGCACCAGTCTGTCGAACAACTTTGTAGGCACCGAAACAGCGGCGAAGCAGCTTCTCAGGCCCGCCACGTACTCGTACGGGAGTCCACACCCAGACTGTGTCACTAGGTGCATATCGGACATCTCTTCATCGCAGATTGTATTTGTGCCTGTCAACGTTTTGTTTCTTATGAATACGATGGCGTCCAAGCTGTCTCGCTTCTTCTGCCCCTTGTGTAAAGTCACTGATACCATAGTCATGCCTCTACACACACAATTTTACGGACATTTCCTCTACAGGTAGCATTGCATATAAAGTTTTGGTGACTGTCCGCCGAAAAACAAGTTCGAAGGGCGTCGTACGGTCGTCTCTTGCAGTGCGGTATTGTAAGCTTACGTTGCAAACGGCAATATTTGGTCCGCTGCTCGTTGCATCATAATAACACGTTGACAACATATCAGCCAACGCTCGGTTATTCCATTTGTTTGTGTATGGCACGTTGTTGTTTTTATAAGATTGGTGTGCGTCAATTTTATTGTGGACTTCGTCAAATCAGCCGTAAACGCGATTCGTAGATCCGCTATCAGCACTGTATGGGCTCCACGACGTAATAACATTTTGGTCACGAAGAATTTGCTGACTTCAACAGCTGTTCTGCTAACTAGAGAAATAGTCTCAGTGTACCGAGTCAGATAGTTGCCACCATGATCCACGCTTTTTACACTTTAAAATGAAAAATGGGCCGAGTATGTCCATTCCCACTTGATCGAGTGCTCCTGGTGGCATACGTTGAAGGAGCCCAGCAGGTTTAAACGGTGGCGTCTTACATCTTTGGCAGTCCCGAAAAGTTCTTACATTGCGTTGCACAAAACTCAGCAACTTCGGCCAGTAATACTTAGTACGAATGCACGTTACCATTCTGATTACTCCCAAGTGTCATAATAATGGGTCATTGTGGCAAGTCTCCAAGATCTCAGGACGGGACGACAAGCAGGAATGTTGTTGTATAGAGCTCAAAGTTCCTTTTAGACAGGACGTTATTCCGTAAGATAACATCTCCAAACCACGCCGAAAGGTTTGTGAAACGTCGGCAGAGTGCCCTTTTAAGTAATTGTTCAGTAGAAGTAAGTCGGGGTCCCATTGCTGATGATGCGCCATTTGTGACGTTACTGCTCTAAGAAGAGAAAAATCTTGCCCATCTTCTACTGAATTAGAGACAGTGAGTTCAATTGGTGCTTGCGACAAGCAATCAGCATCGCTGTTGTTGCCACGGCATTTATATACAACCATTACACCGTATTCCCGTAGCTGCAGGCTTCACCTTGCAAGCCGTCTAGAAAGGTCCTTAGGGTTAGCGAGTCAGCGAAATCAATGATGGTCAATAATGCATCGAGAAGGTTTACCGTATAAATAAAGCCGCAACTTGCTGATGGCACATATGACTGCTAGGCATCTTTTTTCTGTCGCTGGATAGTTCACTTAAGCTTTCGAGAGAGTGCGACTAGCGCACGTAATCACTCGCTCTTGTACATTTTGCCACTGAATGAGTACGGTTCCGAGCCTTCAATTGCTCGCATCGCTGTGGAGATTCGTTCTCGCTTCCTGGTCGTATTGAGCAAGAACTGAATGACTCTGAAGACGCTTGCATAGTTCATTGAACGCCTCTTCGTGTTTGCTAAGTCAAATTAAAGGTGTGTCTTTCTTCGTGAGCCTCGTTAGTGGTTCAGTAATCAGTGAAGCCTTTTCGATGAATCGTTTGTAATAAACACATTGTGAGTTAGTGAAAAAGACTTTATTTGATTATCTGGCGGAGGACACTCAAAGCCTCGTGAGGAGAGGGTTATCGTGGTGTGGTCACACATCAACAAGGCGTGAAGTTTTCTACTCGGCGAGCAGTCTTCGCTACTCCCACCTTCTGGCACCCGCGCCTGCCTCTGTGCTAGGGTGGCTGCGAGCACTTGGCGCTTTCGCTCGGACGCTGCTTTTCAAGGGCAGTCGAAAATCCACTGAACGGCCCGTGGCTGCTTTTCCCGCTGGTCGCTTCCCTCGACAGCCGCAAGCCACGTCGGAATCGTCGTCACTGTTCTTGCCTCTCTCGGATTCTGTTCCCAATCCCACAAAATGTAGGCCGTAGTAGCTCTTTCAGTTCCACACACGCGACACAAGCCACTTGCGTATACGTCAGAACAAACGGGCTTCATGAGAAACAGCGTGGGTAGCGACCCCGTCTGCAGTGTCCGGAACGCTACCGCCACACTTCGGGTCAGGCGCGGGTGAGGAGGGGGCATAGCCCTGTGCCCTAGTCTGTACCATTTTAATACTTCACTGTATCCTGTCATCCTGTCTTTGTCTTCGCACCACCACTCCTCCATTGTGTCGGCCAACGAGGCGGCGCCGCCTCGTTGGCCGTCTCATTGTGGTTCGCGCTGCCGCAAGGTGACCCCTCCTTACCCATGTGGGCCGAGAACCACTTAATTGTCAACGTTTCTTCCGCTAGGTTCACCATACGCGGCACCCGCATTGCTGCTACACATACTCCGCCTCTAGTCTAGTTCCGCATCGCGGCACTGGAATCGCTCAGGACGATCGTGCATACGGTGTCGGCGAGAACCAGGGCGATGGCTTCTTCCTCGGCCCGATGCACCGCTCGCGCCCACATGCTCGCCACCACATTTCTCTCACCGGCGACCACGCTGACCACTGCCGCGACGAAATCTCCCTCTCCTGCCCTCTATGCTTATACTATGCCAAGTCCACGTATATAGCACCGTTGTCTCTGGCCTGCAGGTCGATCAAGGCCCTGGCTGTTGCTACCCTCCACTCCCTGTTGTACTTAAGATTTACGTTCTTGGGTATCGGGTGCATTTGCACGTGTCTGCGCACACACTCTGGCACCTCCGCTTCTTTCGCAGTCTCACCGTCCACTCTCCTCAGCTTCATTCCTAGGTTGCGAAGCACCTGCCGGCCGGTTTTAGTGCCCGAGAGCCACTCTAACTGGGCGGTCCTTTGTGCTTCTGCAATTTCTCCGAGGGTGTTGTGCACCCCCAGAAACAAGAGCTTCTCTGTGCTTCTACAGTCAAAAAGCCCGAATGCTGTCTTGTAGGTCCTTCGTATGAGCGCATCGATCATGTTGCGCTCGTGTACCTTCCAATTGTGGAAGGCTGCCATATAGGCAATATGGCTCACAGCAAAGGACTGGACTAGCCACGTGAGGCTGGCCTCTTTCATGCCTCTGGCCCTTCTACTTGATACTCTCTTGATGAGGCGTATGGCCATGTTGATTTTAGCCGTTAGGCGGTTGATGGTTTCGTTTTGTTTCGCTCTACTTCGCTCTAGGAGCATGCCCAGCACCCGGATCTTTTTGACGGGCGGTATCAGTTGGCCGCCACTCGTTCGTATCGTGATTTTGTCGCGGTTACTTCTTGGGTCATGCTTCTTATTTCTCACTCCCTTCAGTGGCACCATGAGCAGCTCCAACTAGCTCAGTGAACACCCCCCCCCCCCAAGCCATCCAGTTGCTTCTCAATGGCATCCACCGCTGCCTGCAGTGTGTTTTCAATTTGGGCGTCGCTACCTCCCTTGATCCAGAGTGTGATATCGTCGGCGTATATGGTGTGCCGGACCCCGCTGATGCGAGAAAGCCATTCAGCCACTCCCATCATTACTAGGTTGAACAGCATCGGCGAGATGGCCGACCCTCACGGGGTCCCCACGCTGCCCAGCTTCTTTTGCTGTAAATGAAGGTCGCCCGCGTGTATTTCAACCGTGCGACCCAACAGAAAATGCTCGGTGTATCTGTATGACCGCTCGCCCTTATTCAGCCTCGACACCTGCGCCAGAATCGCTGAGTGTGTCATCTTGTCAAAGGCACTTTGCAGGTCCAGGCCGAGCACGGCACGGTTATTCTTTGACCTAGTTTTCTCCTCTGAAATCTCGCTCTCGAGCTAGATCATAGCATGTTGGGTGCCCAGCTTGCTCCTGAAGCTGATGACCGTGTTTGGGTAGAGCCCCGGCTCCTCTAGGTACCACTGCCCCTGTTCATCAGGACATGCTGCAGCACCCTGCTCACGCAGGACGCGAATAAGATGGGCCAGAGGCTCCCAATGTCCGGCGGCTTCCCCGGCTTGTGGATTAGTATGGCCTTGGTCGCCTTCCCCTGTGTAGGAGAGTCCCAGCCCGCCAGTACCGGTAGTAGTAATCCGTCAGGCTTTTGATCGCCTACTCGACGAGTTTTTTCCGCACCTTGTTCGTCACTCGATCTGGGCCGGCCGCCGATCTGGCGTTGATGTCATGCAAAGCCTCCCTGACCTCCCATACCTCAATGTCTCTGTCTAGGCTCGAGTTGACCACCCCTTGGTAGTCCGGGTGGTGCATCTCCGGGGTAGCCGCCAGGTACTTGGCGTCCGTGCGCCTTCGCACCTCGTCCTCTCCGCATTCTGTGACCACAGCGTGCATGATCTTGGTTTACCGGTCTCGCTGGTGCGACTTGGTCTTGGTTTCGTCCAGGAGTTTCCGCAGTAGGGTCCACGTCCTGCCGCAGTGCATCTGCTCGTCCGCCGCGCTACAGATTGTCGTGTTCCAGGGCTTCCGGGTATGAAGACGCCGCCAGTACTCAAACATGCTTTATTCGCATGCCAGCAACATAGCGATAACCAAGAGTGCCGAAGGAAAGTGCCCCCAGCCCACCGCGCGCCAAGCGCTTTTATTCACATCGTGGACCAGGGTGTTGCGATATGGGCCGCGTGACAGTGTATCGCACAAGCGCGCGTGTACAGATATGCGACATCCCCCCACACTTATTTGGATCCCCAAGCATTGTCCAAGAAGTTTACGGCACAAAGCGATCAGGTGGGCGACGCTGTCTCTGCGGGTAGCGACGTTCGTTAGGAGCGTTTGCAGTGTCCGCCGGTTCACTTTGTGCGGTGAGCGAGCTGTCGACGTCATGTGATGAGTCGCAGGTCAGGACCTGTGAGGCAACTTCTTGCTGCCTTTTACTGAAGGGTAGTTCGAACTCCGTGGCGATGCCGGTGTTATCGTTGCGGATGTGATTTTGGTGACGAATCCACTGGAACACATCACGAGGAGTCACTACACTTAACCGATGTGACAATGGTCCCGTACGGGCAAGAACTGTTGCACACAGCCACTTTGGTCCCGATCGGACATTGCGCACACGAACGGCATCACCAACAGCGATGACGTTGTTGCGACATGGGTGACGCCTTGTCTGGTCGAACTGGCGCTGGCGCGCTCTGTTCTCGACCGCTGGTCGTAACAGGTCTTGTCTGGTCCGCAGGCGTCTCCCCAGGAGCAAAGTGGAAGGGGCCTCCCCTGTCGTAGCATGAGGCGTATTACGATACGCCAGAAGGAAGTCGGCTAACTCCTCACTGGCGCTCCTCGGACTGGTCTTGCGGAGCGCTGACTTCAAAGTCTGAACAAAACGTTCAGCCAGTCCGTTGCTACTTGGGTGATACGGTGCGGTTCTTACGTGCCACATGCCCCTGTGCTTGAGGTAGGCTTGGAACTCTGCAGAAACGAACTGGCTTCCGTTGTCAGACACGAGTGTTTCTGGAAATTCAAATCTGCAGAAAAGTTCATGAATGCAAGCAATGGTTGCCTCTGAAGTAGTGGCGGTCATGGAACATACTTCTGGCCACTTGGAATGGGCGTCAACTACTACTAAGTCTGATATACCTTTTATTGGACCTGCAAAGTCCATGTGTAGGCGTTGCCAAGGACGCGTCGGCCAGGACCATGGATGGAGCGGCGCTTTCACTGGCAAACTGCGCGTCTCTGCGCACGCGTGACAAGAGCCGACCCATATCTCTATGTCATGATCGATATTTGGCCACCACACATAGCTTCTTGCAAGCTCTTTTGTGTGCACCACTCCCGGATGCCCCTCATGTAATTCATCTAGGACAAATTTACGGAATTTTTCTGGTACCACCACACGCATTCCCAGCATGACACAACCTTGATAAAAAGAAAGCTCTAGTTTCTTGCAGAAAAAAGGTTTCAGGTTCACAGATACGTTAGCAGGCCAGCCTGACAAGATGTACTGCACTACTTGACGGAACACTGGATCCCGTGCAGTTTCCTCTGCGATCTGTTTACTGCAGACGGGCATGCTGTCCAAACGCAAAACCAGAAAATTTTCTTTTGCCCCGTCTGTTCCCGGTTGCTGCATTGGAAGGCGCGATAAGCTATCAGCGTCCACGTTCTGTGCTGAAGGGCGCCGTTGCTGGCGCCGTTGCTGAATTTTGTGACGGTACCTCTGTTGCTGAGCGGGGTGGTGATCCCCACGATGTAGTGGTCGCTTACCAGCTCATACCCCGTGTTCCACCAGGCAAAGTTTTCCGTAATCGCATGGTCGCTGCCGCCACTTCGAACTAACGCGAGGTCCAGCGTCTTGTCTCGGGTGACCAAGTTGCCGATCTGCATAGGCTCTGCCGGGCCGGTGGTCAGGGTCAGCCCTAGGTCAGTCGTGTCCTGCAGGAGGCCTAGGCTCTTGAACAGTGTCCTGCCATAGCCTCAGGTCTGGTACGGCGCGTTAAAGTCTCCGCACAAGACCAGCTTTTTGCTCGGGCTGGCGATGCGGTTGGCTTTGTGTGACAGATCTTTGAACTTCTGTTTCTCATGTGCCAGGATGCTATAGACGCTTAGTATAAATGCGGTCTTCTTCCTACTTTTCTTCCCGGTTATCACCTCGATGAAAGTCTGCTCAATCAAGCTGTTCTCGTCGAGTACCTAGTGCTCAAGGAAAGTGACGCCTTTATTCACCAGAGTGCAGGCGCATTAAACCGTGCTGCCGGTCTTATCGCAAGGGCTCGCAGTGTAGCCCGGGCACTTGACCTCTTCGGTGAGGGTTTCCTGCAGTTCGATGACGTCGGGCCTCACGGTTGTCTGTTCGAGTTGTTGCTGCAGGACGGCCTTCTTTCTGGCAAAGCCGTTACAATTCCACTTCCAGACCAGGAGGCATCGCGTGATCCCTACTGCTGTAGCTGATCTTGTTGCTGCTCTATCCTTACTTGCGGTGGGCGGTGTTGTTGGCTTGATACCTGTCCTCCTGACGCCAGCAGCGCCGTCATGATTTGTTGTAGTGCGCTTTAAATGTTAGCAAAACGCTCTCTGAATGCATTGATTGCCGCTCTGTGCTTCATCTCTATTCTTTTGAGCCTCTCGTTGATTCTCCGCTCTTTGAGACTTTTGGTGACCCTCCTCTTTGGCACCGGTCCCACTTCCACCGCCGTCGTCTCGTTTGCCACAGTCTCCTCCCTCATAGCCTGCAAGGCTGCCGGGGCCGAGGTCTGTGCCCACTGCACCTGTTGGTACTGCAGATGCTGTTGTCGCTGCTCGCATTGCCGCTCCTCCGCCAACTGCTGCGTTGGTGCGGGTAATCTCACCAGATCCATCTTGAGCGTCAATACTTCTTTGTTTGACATGTCTAGCGCAGCTATAAGCTCCACGATTTTTCGCTTGAGTACCTCGTTTGCTCTGGTAAGCATGACTATGTTATCTTTGAGTGGCTCAATCTCCTCATCTCTCTAGTCGGCTTTCTTGTCCCAGCTGTTAGCTCCACCGCTCGGCACTAGGCTCTGCTGCCGCGACGGTTCCCTCTTCCCGATTCCTGCTTTCATGGCGTCCGTGCAGCCAACGTGCTCTCTTGACTTGGATCTGCCGCGCTGGGGACTCGCACTCCTTCTTTTACTTGAACGTGACGTGCTCCGCTCGGTCACAGCTGCTGCTGCTCTCTTTGCTGTCATCCCCAGTTTCGAGAAATCGTTCGGGATCGCCAGCTGCCGTCTTGCACACTGCTCCTACATCTGCCTTTCCCACTGCCACCTGGTAACCACATAAGGTACCTTGTACTGATGCTTGCAGTCGTGGTCTCCTGTTGGGTGTGACCCCCCACAGATCCTGCACTTGGCTTTGCAGTCGTGCCCCTCAGCCGGGTTGCTGGCGCCACAGTCGAAACACACTTTAGCACTGGGGTTGGTGCATACGTCCCTCCTATGTCCCACCTCATCACACTGCCTGCACACGTCCACGTGCTTGTGGTATAGGCAGCACCGGAGGAGTACCGTTTCGTAGCACACGTAATTGGGCACCTTCAGCCTTTCAAAGGCCACGATCACCGTTGTCGCATTGCCAATACGTTGCACTCCGCTTGCCAGCGGGTTGCGCGAGTGGACAATGTTACGGTGGATTTCTGCCGGCGTATCCTTCACTGGAACTCCTCGTATTATTCCCTTCACCACGCCGTCTGGCGTAGTTTGATATGCTCCTACCTCATGCACTTGATCTCCAACACGGATGGGCTGATGTCTGGCGAAAGCCCGGGCTTGTCCCTCGTCCGGGGTGCTCACCACCGCGATTTTTCGGTGTATATTTCGGCAGAACATGTTTATCATGCCGTTTTCTCTTGATGTCCCCGCTGCCTCTCGATTGCCCGTCGCCACGGTCACCTGCAGCTTGGCAATGTTTAGGCCTCCCCGAGGCCTGACGACGATTTTGATGTCTTTGCGTGGTAGTACATTCGGCATTTTAGACAGCCTTGTTATAGAGGCAATGACTTTCTTAGCGTATTTGTCAATTTATCGAGGCCAAGATTGCCGCTCGAGTGTCGAAACACACACATACACAGCTACACAAAGCGTGACAAGCTTCGGTTCCGTAAGCCCATGTGATGCTGTTGCATGTCACTAACTGCCTTCAAAACTGCACAGAGCCTGTGCAAACGGCTCGCATCAATTTAAACAACCACATATTTGCAACTCCAACGTTATGATTCAAATGAATGGGCTGCAGTCAGGCCTAAACAATATGTACAGCCGTCAGACCTTTAAGTCCAACGCTCCAGCACGTGGCCGCGACTCGCTTGAACCAAGGTCAGCTGCCAAACGTAGAAAGTGATATGCTTGCTGCAGTTAACGATAGATGGAGCGCACGTTGGTTTTATTAGTAAAATTCTGTTTCCAGTTTGCCTGACCAGCACGTCGAATGCGCTCAATTGACATCCCGCTTTCGCCACGTTTCACTAGTGGCTACGTTATCACACGCGCTCATGGCGTTCGTTATCGTATACTTATCTCGGCAATGAACCATTGCATGCCACAGCTTACAAACCTTTCGAGGTGGAATTTGCAGCTGCTGTTCAAAAGAAATCACATGTATAAAAACAGAGCAAGTGCACGTTCATGGCGTTTGTAAAAGCTTTACAATAAATAAATTTTATTAGCAGTGGCGTTTTTCATGCAAAGAGTCAATAATTTTCAGACAGCGCGAATTAAATCGTTCTCGAAATTACTCACAAATAAGTACTCAAGTACTAAAAAATTCAAATGCGACCACAAGTTCTTCATTATACGAACGGGTATGAGAGATCGCTCGAGATAACTATGTCATATGATGAGTCTGGTCTGTAACGGCAATCTTAGCTCTGACTTACCAGTATGAATAAAATTTCCACCGATATTTCCATACTAAATATGGTCGCAATGACATACTCTGCTGTACTTAGTCCTAAGTTGTCCCGTTTTAACCACAAGCACTGTACATCGAATGCACTAAAAAAAACTCTGGGGTTCATTTCTGTCACAAAACAATTGCCTTCAGTCTCTGCTTGTCTCTGCTTGTCTCTGCTTCTACGTCTAATTGTCTCTGCTTCTACGTCAGCCTAGTATTTTCACACGATAAACAAGTGTGCACACATTAGGCATCCTGCAGAGTTCGAGATTGGAATTGTGGGTTTGTGTTTTTATTAAAGAAAACTGAAGCAAGTCCGATGACGAACAAATGAGTGAAAAAACGGCATCTAGAAGATGCGCAAGCTTCTTTTTTTAGCGCAAAAGTGTTTTATGCCGGAGTTCTCACGGCTCTGCTGACGTATTTGCATCACGGAAATGATGCGGAAAACATTTGCTAACAGACGGACAAAAACAAGAAAGAAAAAAATTTACAGCCGGGCGTCAAACTTATACCTACGCCTTTTCACTCAACAGTGCGGCGCAAAACCACTGAATCATGAAGCGTACGTTGTCCAGCTTGCTAACAGTGAGCCATTGTCCAGTGAACCATTGAACAGTGTACCATTGTAAGAGTCAACCATTGTCACAATGCAGACACATCAGAATTCGAATATAGAAGCACTCACTTTAATTACTTGCAAGGCGCTCATAAAGAGGACCGGGAAAGAACTTCGTCTTTCTTGCTGCGTGAGCTCTTCTCTGCAGGTTAAATGCGGCATTTGCCTCCATCCAGAAAGAGCATCATCGCGATGCTCTGCTACAACGTACGCGGTGTATGTAGTTGACGTAAGATGCAACTGGCCCACTGCAATATGGCTTCATCCGCACAACGTGTACGAATTCTGATTTCTGCTAGCGAGTTCGCGAGGAACTGTCAGTGATGACCTCATAGTTCACGTCAGTTAGGCGCCATACAACATTCTAGGGACCAAAGTACTTCTTCAGTAATTTTTCAGAAAGGTCGCGTCGGCGAATAGGACTCCAGACCCACACTTTCTCGCCTGGTTGATAAGTTACGTATCGGTGTCGCAGGTTATAACGTTCAGCGTCGTAACTGTGCTGCCGGGCAATTCGCACGCATGCTAGCTGCGTGGGAATCAAATCAGCGACGCTTCAGCTCATTTGGTAAATGCCTGAGCATCCGTGTCTGTATTGTCGCAGTCGTGCAGCAACATGACATCATGCAATAATTGTCGTCACTTCACGGCCATGAAAAAGACTAAATAGCGTGCTTCGGGTAATTTCCTGCTGCGCCGTATTATAGGCAAACGTCACGTATGGTAGAATGTCGTCCAAATTTTTATGATCTACGTCGATGTCAATGGCAATGACGACTGAGCTCAGGCACTGACGTAAGGAGCATGGTTGTGAAAGCAGTACCTCTGTCCATTATTATAATCCTAGAAGCACCACGCCTCAGAACGATATCTTCAACGAGAAATCATGCCACTTCTACTGCGGTTCCGCTTGATAAAGCCTTTGTTTCTGGGTAGCGAGCAAGATTGTAGTGACAATTACCCACTTGTTTCCAGTATGCGAAGTCGGAATTGGTCCAAAGAGGTTCATTCTGATTTGTGCAAAAAGCGCGGTGGGCACTTGAACTGGTGTAAACATCCGGCTGGTTTTAAAGGTGGCAATTTTCGTCGTTGAAAATCGAGGCACGTGCGGACGTAATGCTTTACAGTGCCTAGAAGGTTTGGCGAGTAGTACTGGTGTTGGATTCTGGCCAATGTGCGCGCCTATCCGAGGTGGTCGGAGGTTGGCTCATCATGGCAAACGCTTAAGATCTCATCGCAAATGGATGTCGAGACGACAAGTGGGCACTTCCGCTGGAGGAAAAGTTCTTCTTATATAGGACACCACTGCGCACGCAGAATGATGACAGGCTCGTTGCAAATATCTTGGGAACGCTTGTAGACTGCCCATTAAGAAAATTAATAAGAGGAATCAACTCGGTGTCTTATTTCTGCTTAGACAAAATGGTGACCGTGTCGACCACTCCTAAAAGCGCAATATCATCCTCTTCTGGGACATCGTCTTGCTCCATAGGTGACCTAAATAAGCAATCAGCATGAGAGTGCTGCTCTCCCGACTTATAGACGACCGTCATATCGAATTCTTGAAGGCGTAAGCTCCAGCGCGCTAGCCGACCAGATGGGTCCTTCAGGTTGGTCAGCCAGCAAAGTGAGTGGTGGTCGCTGACTACGTGGAGGGAACGGCAATAGAGGTATGGGCGAAACTTCATAACTGCCTGTACTACAGCAAGGCATTGCTTTTCCGCTGTGGAATAATGAGACTCGGTAAAGCGTCCTACTTGCATATGCGATCACTCGCTCGGCTGAGTCTTGCCTCTGGACGAGTAGAGCGCCTAAGCCTACGTTGCTGGCATCGGTGTGGATAACGGTAGGAGCATCCTCGTCAATGTGAGCAAGCACAGGAGGTGTCTGCAGGTGCTGTCGTAGATTGTCAAACGCTGCTTGTTCCTCTTCGCCCTATAAAAATGGAACGCCGTCTCTCGTTATGCGTGTTAAGGGCGACGCTATGCGTGAGAAATTGGCGATAAATATGTGGTAGTAAGCGCAGAGGCCAAGAAAACGTCTCATGGCCTTCTTATTTGTCGGCACCGGAAATTTTCGGACGGCATCGATCTTGTAGGGGTCCGGACGAACACCTTCATGGCTTACCACGTGTGCTAATAGTCCGAGTTCCTTGAAACTGAAATGACATTTCTCCGGTTTCAGCATTAGGCCAGTGGACCGTACTGCTCGAAATACTAATAGCAGCCGTCTTAGATGTTCCTCAAATGTTGCTGAGAAAGCAATGACATCGTCGAGGTACACCAGACACGTCTGCCACTTAAGGCCTGATATGACGGTATCCATCAGTCTCTGAAATGTTGCTAGAGTTGAGCACAATCCGAAAGACAAGACTTCGAACTCGTAAAGCCCGTCAGGCGTAACAAAAGCAGTCTTTTCTCTGTGTTATTGCCTCGATTTCCCAATATCCGCTTTTTAGGTCCATCGACGAGAAGAAGCGTGCATGCCTCAGCCTGTCAAGCGAATAGTCAATACGTGGTAATGGGTATACGTCTTTCTTTGTCACGCGGTTCAGCTTGCGGTAGTCAACACAGAAGCGTAAGCTGCGATCTTTTTTCTTAACTAGCACTACCGGTGATGCCCAAGGGCTTTTTGACGGCTGAATGATGTCATCATCGAGCATTTTCTGGACTTTGTTCTTGGATTGCTTCGCGATCTTTCTGTACCACGCGGTATGGGTTTTGTCGAATCGGTCTTGTCGTCTCTTCCGTTATAATTCAGTGCTTTGACAGTGCCGTTTGATCTACCCTCAAGGTCAATGAAAAACTATCTTCGAACTGGCCAAGCATTTACAAGACCCTGCCTCTGCACTGGCGATAAATCTGTGCTCACGTCGACAGGTGGTGGTACTGAAACGGCTGGCGTCTCTGCCTGTTGCACAGCGAAGCACTCGCGGAATTCTACAATTTCTTCGAAGTTGCAACTGTGGTAGCTTCCGTAATGTGTCGCCGTTCTTTGCCGAAGTTCGTAAACAGTTCCTCTACTTGCCCAGACACTACACTGACGAGACTTCTGGCAATAGCGAATCCTCGAGAGAGTAAAAGCGTCGATACTTGTTCTGCGATACCTTCTCCAGTATGCTGCGTGTTACAAGTGACAGAGACGAGGTGGCATGATAACGGTGGCATGGTCACGTCGTCAATGACGCGCATGGTCTTGTGCTGCAGCGCTGTGCTATGGTCCGCTGAGAAGGTCAGCCAAACATCCGGTTTATTTATGAGGTCACCGCATTCCCGCAAGAAATCCATACCCAAGAAGGTCTGTTTACAACACTCAAAAGAATAACGAAGGTTGCGAGGAAAGATGAATCTCCGATTTTGATTCGTGTGGTGCACTTTCCGGTAGGTGTCAGCAGCTGGCCTCCAGGTCCTCTAATTTGTGGTCCCATCCATTCCATTTTCACTTTCTTGTGTTTGTCGGCCAGATACGCACTCATTATTGAAAAGTCCGCACCAGTTCCATCATGTCGTGACCGTCAATTGAAATTGTAATGTCGGCGTTGACAATCTCATCTTTCGTCGATTCGAAATGCGCGGCGCTTCATGCGGTGGTAATGAAAAATTTTCAACTCTTCGGCTATTCGCAACCTTCCCCTTAAGGTCGCTGCTTTTAGTTTTCCCGGTGTGGACTGAGAGATCTTCCTCTCGCCGTGTCTGTGGTGGTACCTCTATTAGACTGGGGAAAATGACTAAGAGAGGGCGAGCGTGACCAGAGCCCCGGAGAAACGTCCCGCGGGATCGTCGTAATTGTATCAACGTTGCGTCTTCCGCTGAAATAGCGCCGAGGGAGAGTGGACGGAAATCCTTGGTACCTGGCGGCATGATGAGCACAATTACACACAATGTGGCCTGCTTCCCCACAATGGAAGCAGAAGGGCTTGTAGCCAGGGGTACGCCAGATGTCGGTTTTTAGGAGTGGAGGTCGCATCGGTGTCGCATTTTCTGTAGTACCAAGGCACTGTCGGCGGCTGTGTCTGGTAGTACTGCTGTGGTGGCGGCACGTTAGATGGCTGCCGACGGAAAATATCTGCATAGGTTGGCCTAACCGTGTCAGTGTTCAGCTCGTAAAGTGAAAGCACGTGCCTTATCTCTTGTCGCACAACTTCTGTGACCGACGCAATCGCGCAGTTATTCAGTGTGGCGGTGAGCGTCGTCACCTCTTTTTGCACAATTTCGCGTATCAACTCAAGCAAAGAACCCTCGTCAGGTTTCACAGTGGTCACAGCGGTTGCGCTGATTTGTCCGCTGTTGTTTGGGCGGTGTTATTGGCGGTAGCGTAGCTGTAGTGCGCGTTCGATGGCGGTCGCCTCCTTCGAAAATTCGTCGACGTTTGAAGGTAGGTTCCGCACGAGACCAGCAAAGAGCTGCTCTTTAACATTGCGCATGAGGTTTTCTTTCTGCTCTCGGATATATCGGGATCGGCTAGATGGAAGAGACGAGCCATGTCCTCAATAAACATAGCAACACATTCGTTTGGCTTTCGAACCCGCGATTCGAGGAGTCGTTGAGCACGCTCCCGCCTTTCGTCGTTTGCGAAGGTGTCCAGGAACCTTCGCCCGAACTCGTCCCACGTTAACCACTCGCGATTCGTGAACCATGTGCGAGCCCCGTCCTGAAGAGGGAAATACACGTACCCCAACTTCTTTGCGGCGTTCCACCAGTTAACGTTGAGTGTGCTCGAACTCCTCAAGCCAGTTATATGCGTCCTCATATGTGTTGCCGTGGAAGTTCGCAGGAATTTTAGGGGTGAAAACAGTCGCCTGTGCGGCGCTTGCGCTGGTCATGGCGGAGCTACTGCTTCCGGGCGCGGTCATGTTTTCCGGCCAAGGTCCGAACTCTGTGCTCAGGCCAAACAGGCGGCGTTGGCGCGGTGAATGGGTGTTTCGACGAGAGGAAGTCTTTGTGAACTAGATCCTAGGCTGTTGGACGGTGTCCTAGACATGTACTCAGCTCCTCTACCATTGTCACGACGCAGACACAGCAGAAGTCGGATATAGAAGAGCTCAATTTATTTACATGCAAGGTGCTCGTGAAGAGGACTGGGCAAGAACTTCGTGTTTCTTGCTGCGCGAGCTCTTCTTCGCAGGTTGAATGTGACAATGCTACGTTGGCAGTCCTGAGAGCTCAGTAACATCAGCGCACTTTCGGCATCAGTAGCGATATGGCATGAAGAGCGTACGTTGGGCATGCTATGAATGTCGTCGCCCGTGAGTGTGCGCTTATACCGTGATTCGGGTGCTTTGTACCTCTTGTGCTTGCGGCACAAGTTTTATTTGAAGGTACAGTGATTAAAGAGAGCACGAAAGTTATTTTTACTCGCTGCGGCGGCCGCGTTTAAGAAAAGAGCGTGCGGCTCACACACGAACAATTAAAAATTGTGAGTCACGGCTTGCCAAGCTCAAGCTCATACACTTTGGTCATGATATCTACAGATGCGGAAGCTCTAGAAGTTATATGCCAGATGACAAAGAAGAATCTGCAACTGCGTTCATGGTAATTCCCTCTCGCGCTGGAAGCGGCCGCCTGTCCTCGCGGTTGTCTATACGGCTTGAACCGAGAGACATGCACGATTTCTGTCCCACGGCAACGCTGACCGAAATAAGGCCTCTGAGGGAAAACGCGACAATTGGCGGGAGATGGTTGCTCTATGACCGTGTAGAGGCCAATAAAGCAACTCATGAATTTTTCGCATAAACCGGAAGCCCGGACTGGAGCCCAATAAAGAAGTTCGTCTCCGGGAGAAAAGGTGATTGCATGGCGAGCAGATTCATGGCGCAACTTCCGAGCTTCTTGGCAGATGTTGGTGTTGATTTGGGCAGTGTAATGGCAGTGTGTGAGGTGAGGCAGAAATTTTTCGAATAAAAGACCTACTGACGTTGCCACAGCCAAAAGAAACGAGATGGCTAGAGTGACACTTGGTGAGTGGCCATAGACAAAGCAAAAGGGAGAGAAGCCGGTGGTGCGTTGCGTAGCTGTATTACACACGAACGTCACGAATGGCAGAATTACATACCAGTTTGTGTGGTCGGGTTTGATGTAGTACATTGCAATCAAGATAGAGATCATAGAATGAACTTGTCTGTCATGCCGTTTTTATGCGGATAATAAGTACGTTTTTATGCAGAGGGTAAGTAAAAGTTGTCTTGTGAATAGTGCTGGCGCACGCAGAACCTTAGCAACAACAGAAGAAAGGAATACTTTGCCGCAATCGCTGAGCAGAACTCGTGGAGCTCCATGGCGTAAAAATATGTCGCGCAGAAAAAAAAATCATCGAGTTCTGTGGCAGTGCCAGGTTGTAGCCATGCTGCTTCCGCGTACCGGGTTAGGTGATCAAAAGCCGCCACAATCCAACAATGCCTTTAGACGTTACGGAAACAGGGTCATACGTCTATCCCAACGACTTCGAAAGGCAAAGTGGGACAAAGAAGAGGTTTCAGGAGGCCGAAAGAAGCTGTTCTGGGTCGTTTGCGGCTCTGACAAAGGACACATGGTGGCGACGTATTTGACATCGGCTGAAGATAGAGAAGTTAGACCAGGCCAGATGCAGCGACTTCATATTTTGTCGTACGTTTTGTGGTAGCCGCGATGACCAGCGATGGCATCATCGTCAAATGCTTGAAAAACCTCACATTGCAATGATATTGGTATAACTGGGACCCATTTGTTTCCATCGGCGTGAGAAACGTGGTGATCTAAGGCACAACTGTGTACCTTGAATTGGTGAACTTATTGACGAAGTTGGGCGTTCGGAGGAATGGATGTGCCTTTAAAGCGTTTTATAATAGAACTGCAGTAAGAATCGACGGGTTGATGCGACAGAAGGTCTGATAGGCTGCCGGATTTCAGACAACTGACCTCCTATATGGGTAAAGCAGTTCCAGTGAGAAGTGGTGACTGTAAGTTATCATGGCTGGGAAGTGGGCAACGAGAGAGAGCATCAGCATCTTGGTGGTTCTTTCCAGGCCTCTCGGTGATTTCGAAATTGTCCTCCTGCAAAAGAAGCAGCCAGTGACCAAGTGACCTGAAAAGTTTTTAAATGTGAATGCATTTCTTAGTCGGTCTATGTCAGGCATCCGGCGGCAGCTTAGTTGAAAAAAAAAAGCCCCCTCCTCCCCGAATGGAATCGTGTGGAAATGCGACTGGCAAAACGATCCCCGATCCCCGATCCCCGATCCCCGATCCCCGTTCCCCGATCCCCGATCCCCGTGCAGCGGGGGATGTAGCAGAATTTCGGGTGGGTCTCTGGCCACATGGTAGCCTTCTCTCCTGCAAAGCGCGGCAGTGGTGGTCTTTCCAACTTACGCTCCGGAATAGCAGACCCGTCATAGTAGACCCCGTCGAGGTAAAAATGAGCGACGAAGCAACTTTTTTTTCTCTCGTGGAACAATATCCTTGTTTGCGGGAGATCTTGACCAACAATACCAGTGAGATAAGACTAATCTGAGGAATGGTGTGTCGGAGACAATAGCCAAACAGGCGATGAAGCACTACCATCTCTATGAAGTTGTATTTCGTTTTGTTTTAAAGTGGTTATTCTGACAAGAACTGTGACATCACCCACTTTTGTTGTTGTTGCTGCTGCTGCTACTGCTATACTTGTTCAGCCTGATGGACATGTCTTACTTTATGAAGAAATTTTTTAACGGGCCTCTTTATTTAAGATTAGATGCTTAAAATATAGGCAGTCGTAGAATCCAAAATCTGTTTTTTATTTTCAGAAACATGACATACTTCACATTTTACATTATCGGCTGCACTGATACAGCAAAATCTTAGGTTGAGTTCGCATATTGAAGAGAGAAGTGGTCTTCTGTTACTTTGTGTTTCGAAATTATGCTGAAATGCTTGTACAGGTAATTGTCAAATATTAATAGGCTACATCCCTTACGTTCATGGTTATTCTCTTGAGAGAAATGTTATAATTTCTTCGTTTACAGAAAGCCAATCAATATCGAAAGATACTGAAATTCCTATCGACCAACTTAATAGTAGCATTTAACGAGTCAGAGAGGCTGTGAGCCATTTCGTAGTCGAAAAAAAAAGAAAAGCCCTTGTCAATGATGCTACCAGGATTGTCGCTTTGGGCGAGTTTGTTTTTGCAAAAAAGAAAAGTTTGTGGTGGCAAGTCAAACCAAGAGCAACGCCGCGTCTGCATTCCGCACAAAAAAGATATTGTAGCGTAGTGTTCTAATCGCTACTTTGTCGCCGCCGGAGAGATGACACGTACACACAGCAAATCCATAGAGTTGCTCCTAAACCGATTTATTTGGCTTTGTGTTCATAATAGACGTCGTACACACTTGTACGCTGCTTAACTCTAACAATTCGGAGCAGCACCCGCTACAACCTGCTCTCGTGGCGTCTCCGGTGCGACTCTCCCTCGTTTCCCCTGGAGGCCCCCGAAGCGACCCCCGAGACAAACAAAAAGGACCACTCAGAAGTATTCGTTCACCACACCCAATCGGGTGTCGCGAATTCAAACAGGTACACCCAATAGCGGGCGGTCTCCACCGAGTTTGAACTCGATAACCGCCGTCCGCCTAAACACAAATGACCTAAACAAAAGTAAAAACATACAACAAGCTACCGCAACATCCGTTAGGCTTCCACCGTACAGCTCAGCCCGCATACCTTCAGGTGCCGCGGATGCAAAGCCGTCTGTGGTCCCCTAAATGGGAAACAGACCCTCGCAGGAAGGAAGATAACGCGCTCGTACAACAAAGCCGGTGAGCCACTCAAGGACACCACCGCAAACCCTGCTCCTGGGCAGACCCGCGACATTGGAACGAGCCAAAAGTTCAAAGAAAATAGCTACATCTATATCTACGCGACACCTCCCCTATACGAACTAAGAGTATCCCTACTCTGGATGATGCTGCAAGTAAACTAAAAATCCACAACCAAGGACACAATTTGCTTAGCGCCCTCCAAAAAAGAAAGAACATTTCACGTACATTTAAAAGAAAATGACACATAACTGTAACATGCGAAAAAGGTGACCCGCGACCGAATAAATGTACAAAACATTTTACATCTGCAAGACACTAAAACACTAATACATGATGGCGAAACACACATGCTCAAAATAAAACTTGTTTTAAAACAGTGAAACAAAAAAATACAAATTACTAACTACAGTTCTGACGCACACATCTCAGTACGAAAGCACACACGGAGACACACAGAGTTACAAAGGCAGTCCTTTAACTCACTCACTCAACATCACTGGCTGTGTAGTAAATCTCGGTGTCACTGTCATAAGCCCCGAGTCTTTTCGGTGCGGTGTCGGATGACTGGTCCCTATATTGTGTCCGCGGATAAAAGTAGACCTCGGTGTCACTAGTCGAATGTTCACTTTGACCGTGATCACTCGCGGGCGGAACTGCGGCACCACGCTGCGGCACTGTGGTGTCAACACGGACCAAACACTCGCGTTCGCTCTCACTCTCGTCATCCGCGTCGTCGTCGAGACATGAACGGGGGCGACACAGTTTCAAACGCGCTACATTCACAATGTCCCTCTTCCTTCCGCTGTTGTGCACAACCTCCCAGTTGTTCTCCGCTACTTGTCGAAGGAGGCGAAATGGTCCATAATAGCGGTGGAGGAACTTTGTTGTTTTGCCCCTCGCTCGTGAGGGCGTCCACACGTAGACGAATTGCCCCGGTCGAAACACAGCACCCCGTCGTCGGGCATCGTACGCTCTCTTGTTTTTTGTTTGGTGGTCCCTCTCGCGCGGAGCCACGAGCTCCCGAGCTTGGCGAAGCCTGCGCGCCACTGCATATGCATTGAAGGCACCCTCATTGTCACGTTGCAGGCTGAGGCTCGCAAATGGGCAAGGTCGGCTCGCGGCCATGCAACAAGAAAAATGGCGTGCAGCCGGTTGTCTCTTGCTGCGAAGAGTTGTAACCGAAGACGACATAAGGGAGGAATTCGTCCCAATCCCGGTGGTCTGTCAAAACATACATACTGAGCATGTCCGCAAGCGTACGGTTGAACCTCTCGCACAGGCCATTCGTCTGCGGGTGTAGGCGATGGTTGTGACGTGGTTGCTCCCCATTGCTCGGAATACTTCTTCAATGAAGGTACTAATAAAATGCTTTCCCCGGTCAGTGATTATCTTCGCCGGGGCTCCATGTCGTAGAACCACTTGCTCCACAAAAGCTTGGGCTGCCTCAGCGGCCGTTGCAGCGGGGCAGGCGACCGCTTCTACCCACTTTGAGTGATAGTCAGTCATCACAAGCACGTAGCGATGGCCACGTTTACTCTTCACGAAGGGTCTAAGAAAATCCATGCCGATTTGCTCCAATGGCCGCCCCACGGGGGTTATAGGTTGGAGAAAACCGACAGGTTTGCCGGGTGGTGGCTTTCTCGTCTGGCAGTCTGGGCAGGTGAGGACATACTTGCTCACGTATGCGAACATCTTTGGCCAGAAATACCGGCAGCGTACTTTTCCCATGTGCGCTTGACACCAAGGTGGCTTGCTGTGGTGTCGTCATGGCAGTGCTTTAGGATGTCCGGTCTCAGACACCTGGGGACAGCAAGTGCCGCGCGGTCTTTTTGAAACCCTTTTGCCCTCCGATACAGAACACCATCGATTAACCGAAAGCTCCGGGCCGTTCTTTTAGTTTTCCTGACAAAGGGCGCATTCGGCCGCTCGAGGTGCTGGATAATTTTTCCCATCCATGGATCTGCCCGCTGTCGTTCCCCAGCATCCACTTGATCGAGAGCCAGCAACGGTAATTGATTTTCTTCGCTTGCTGGCGCGGGGTCATGAGGAAGGCGAAAAAGCGTATCGCCATTTCTATTCTTCCGGCCTGGGTGGTGTCTCAGCGTTATGTCGAATTCCTGCAGCAACAAAGACCACCGCATGAGACGACCATTCGGATTCCGGACCTTCATAAGCCAAGCAAGGCTAGCTTGGTCGATCACGACTGTGAATTTAGCCCCGGAAACGTACGGCCGAAACTGTGCACAGGCGTACACGACGGCGAGACATTCCTTCGCAGTGGTGCTGTAAATAACCTCAGCTTTATTAAGGTGCCGGCTAGCATATGCGATGACTCTTTCTTGAGCTGCGATTCTCTGAACGAGCACGGCTCCAATGCCGTTATCGCAAGCATCCGTGTGCACCTATATTGGTCGTCCCGGCTCAAACTGACGCAGAACGGGGGCTGTGACAAGTTTCTCTTTGAGGGACTCCATCGCTACCTCGCAGGCTGCGTCCCAGACGAAAGGAGCATCTTTTTTGGTCAGGTTGGTCAGAGGTCGAGAAATACTAGAAAAATCCTTAATGAATCGCCGATAGTAGTTGCAGATACCAAGAAAGCTCTGCACACCTTTCTTGTTTCGTGGCTTGGGGAATTTTTCGATCGCTGCCACTTTGTCGGGATCCGGCCGGATGTTTTCGCCCGTAAGAATGTGTCCGAGATACTTGATCTCCTTTTGGGCGAAACTGCACTTCTCGGCCCTCTGTCGTAGGTTCACTGCTTCCAAATCCGTAAGTACACTCTGGAAGTCTCTCAAATGGGCTGCCATGGTCTTGCAGAAAATCACGATGTCGTCCAAGTAGGCCAAACACACCCTCCAGAGCAGACCACTGAGAACTTTGTTGATCATTCTCTGAAATGTGGTGGATGCGTTACACAGACCGAATGGGACAACGTTGAATTCGTAGAGTCCCCGCCCACATGAAAATGCTGTCTTAGGCTTATCCTCTTCTCGAATTCCAATTTGCCAGTATCCTGATGTCAAATCCAATGTCGTGAAGTAACGGGATCCCTGCAGCACATCAAGAATGTCGTCGATTCTCGGAAAAGGGTGCCGTCTCTACTCGTGACAGCATTGACTCTTCTGAAATCTATGCAGAAGCGCTAGCCGCCGTTCGGCTTCTTTACCAGAACCACAGGGGACGACCATGGGCTGCTGGACTCTCTGATCACTCCGTCATGAAGCATCTCATCAATCTGCTGGCCAATGACTTCCCTTTCGAAGGTGGAATGTCGGTAGGGAGGTTGATAAATGGGAGCCGCGTCACCTGTGTCTATGACATGCTCCGTGACGTCAGTTCTATGATTTGGGTTATGTTCTCCTGTAAACAAATGGCGGAACAAGTGAGAGTAGCTCCGCTCTTTCGGAAGGTTGCAAATGGCCGCCAGTGTCCACTTCGAAGTCACCGCTACCCGCTGGGCAGTGCGGCGCGGTGACGCCGAGCTGTGCATCATAAATAGACGCAGCCCAGCCAAGCTTCGTGCCGCAATGCAAAGTTACTGGCGACATGGTAGGGTTAGCCACACGGACAATGCCGACACCACTCAACACATTCGTTACAGTTCGTGCCACACACAACCCGTTTCTCAAATTAACATTTGGCTCGATAATGTGGACGCCGTCTATGGGAACCTGTACAGGCACAATCGCCTCGGTGCGTGGCTCTATGCGGATCTGCTGCTGGCACCTCACTGGGACATCGCCGTGAGTTACATTCTTCGGCCATACATGAAGATCAAACGCCTCTCCCCCAATGTGCAATTTCTCCGCAGAAAAATTGATGACTAACCGAGCTGCTCGGCAAAATGGGAGCCCACCCAGCAGCTCGTAAGGGCATTCCTTGACAATTAGAAATTTATGACTTATTTTCACGGTGCCGAATTCAAAAAGTATTTCCGCTTCCCCCATGGGCGATAGGATGTTTCCTCAAATGCCTCTAATCACAATTCCAATCTCTCTAAATTCTTGAACTGAAGTGATCTTCTGCGCGAAATCAAGGAAGACAACGTTTAGAGAAGAGCCGGTGTCGACGATTAGTCTGTCACTTCTACCGTTTGCCTTGACAGGTAGATAGATTAATTGGTTTACCACCAATGTGCAGACTGGACGGCCAGGCTGGCCCCCTATGCCTGGGCATTCCCGCTTCCCGAGTCAAAATGCCGCTCACCGTTGCCGCTTTGTTCGTCCCTTCTCTGTCGCTGCTGGTCCTCGTACTGTCTGTGACATTGTAGCGCGATGTAGCCGAGGCGATGGCAGTAGTAGCACCGGGGGCGCCCATCGCCGCCGCGGGATGTTCTAGGAGGCCACTGGGCAGGCGGCCGGCAAACCTCGTCCTCTACAGCTTTCAACCTGTTGGCAAGTGACTTAATCGACTCGGCGAGGGTCTTCAATTCCAAATTGCCCGCAGCGTCGCGTCGGTGATGTTGGGCGTCCGAAATGCATGTCGGCATGGCGTCCTGGTGCTCGCGAACGGGAGCGCTCACCAGAGTGGGCTGTGTCGCGATCGATTCCCCAGGAATGGCCGCTGACCACGGCTGCGTAACATTGGCTGGGAGGTAGCTGTTCAGAGGACTCAAATGGGCACGGGCCATCAACGCGGCATGGTTTATCTGTTGCAGAATTTGTAAAAATTCTCCTGAACTTGTCGGGTTGGCGAGGACCATTTTCTCTAGAGCATCGGCGCGGAGTCCACGCAAACGATGACGTACGCGGTCTTCCTCTTTCATAGCTGGGTCTACGCGGGCGCACAGCTGCAGTACGTCGTAATAATACTGTTCCGGGCTCTCAGACGGCAGTTGAACTTGATTTTCTAGTCTCAGGCGGGTTATCTCTGCTGCGTGGCGGCCAGTGAAACTAGACTTAAGCAACGTGGCCCACTCTTCCCACGTATTAGGAGCGCCGGTCATGACTTTCGTTGTATACCATTTTTTTGCGTCGCCCTCCAAAGCCAAATGAAGAAATTTCGCCTTTGTATCGTCGTCCCATGAGTTGAGTGAAGATACATGTTCGTAGCAGGTCACCCACTCCGATACGGATTCCTCAGGTTTACCTTTGAAGATCGAAGGCCCGATGAAGGGCCTCGAGGTTGCACCAGTTGGAAGGTGGGCTATTCTCGCAACGTCGTCCGCGCCGTTCTGGCTCCTCAGAGTGGGCATCACTGTACGGGGGGGTTTCGCTACCGCGCAGCCTCCACCACTTTGTAGCGTAGTGTTCTGGTCGCTACTTGGTCGCTGCCGGAGAGATGACACGTACACACAGCAGACCCATAGAGGTGCTCCTAAACAGATTTATTTGGCTTTGTGTTCATAATAGACGTCGTACACACTTGTACGCTGCATGACTCTAACAACTCGGAGCAGCACCCGCTACAACCTGCTCTCGTGGCGTCTCCGGTGCGACTCTCCCTCGTTTCCCCTGGAGGCCCCCGAAGCGACCCCCGAGACAAACAAAAAGGACCACTCAGAAGTATTCGTTCACCACACCCAATCGGGTGTCGCGAATTCAAACAGGTACACCCAATAGCGGGCGGTCTCCACCGAGTTTGAACTCGATAACCGCCGTCCGCCTAAACACAAATGACCTAAACAAAAGTAAAAACATACAACAAGCTACCGCGACATCCGTTAGGCTTCCACCGTACAGCTCACCCCGCATACCTTCAGGTGCCGCGGATGCAAAGCCGTCTGTGGTCCCCTAAATGGGAAACAGACCCTCGCAGGAAGGAAGATAACGCGCTCGTACAACAAAGCCGGTGAGCCACTCAAGGACACCACCGCAAACCCTGTTCCTGGGCAGACCCGCGACATTGGAACGAGCCAAAAGTTCAAAGAAAATAGCTACATCTATATCTACGCGACACCTCCCCTATACGAACTAAGAGTGTCCCTACTTTGGATGATGCTGCAAGTAAACTAAAAATCCACAACCAAGGACACAATTTGCTTAGCGCCCTCCAAAAAAGAAAGAATATTTCACGTACATTTAAAAGAAAATGACACATAACTGTAACATGCGAAAAAGGTGACCCGCGACCGAATAAATGTACAAAACATTTTACATCTGCAAGACACTAAAACACTAATACATGATGGCGAAACACACATGCTCAAAATAAAACTTGTTTTAAAACAGTGAAACAAAAAAAATACAAATTACTAACTACAGTTCTGACGCACACATCTCAGTACGAAAGCACACACGGAGACACACAGAGTTACAAAGGCAGTCCTTTAACTCACTCACTCAACATCACTGGCTGTGTAGTAAATCTCGGTGTCACTGTCATAAGCCCCGAGTCTTTTCGGTGCGGTGTCGGATGACTGGTCCCTATATTGTGTCCGCGGATAAAAGTAGACCTCGGTGTCACTAGTCGAATGTTCACTTTGACCGTGATCACTCGCGGGCGGAACTGCGGCACCACGCTGCGGCACTGTGGTGTCAACACGGACCAAACACTCGCGTTCGCTCTCACTCTCGTCATCCGCGTCGTCGTCGAGACATGAACGGGGGCGACACAGTTTCAAACGCGCTACATTCACAATGTCCCTCTTCCTTCCGCTGTTGTGCACGACCTCCCAGTTGTTCTCCGCTACTTGTCGAAGGAGGCGAAATGGTCCATAATAGCGGTGGAGGAGCTTTGTTGTTTTGCCCCTCGCTCGTGAGGGCGTCCACACGTAGACGAATTGCCCCGGTCGAAACACAGCACCCCGTCGTCGGGCATCGTACGCTCTCTTGTTTTTTGTTTGGTGGTCCCTCTCACGCGGAGCCACGAGCTCCCGAGCTTGGCGAAGCCTGCGCGCCACTGCATATGCATTGAAGGCACCCTCATTGTCACGTTGCAGGCTGAGGCTCGCATCAATGGGCAAGGTCGGCTCGCGGCCATGCAACAAGAAAAATGGCGTGCAGCCGGTTGTCTCTTGCTGCGAAGAGTTGTAACCGAAGACGACATAAGGGAGGAATTCGTCCCAATCCCGGTGGTCTGTCAAAACATACATACTGAGCATGTCCGCAAGCGTACGGTTGAACCTCTCGCACAGGCCATTCGTCTGCGGGTGTAGGCGGTGGTTGTGACGTGGTTGCTCCCCATTGCTCGGAATACTTCTTCAATGAAGGTACTAATAAAATGCTTTCCCCGGTCAGTGATTATCTTCGCCGGGGCTCCATGTCGTAGAACCACTTGCTCCACAAAAGCTTGGGCTGCCTCAGCGGCCGTTGCAGCGGGGCAGGCGACCGCTTCTACCCACTTTGAGTGATAGTCAGTCATCACAAGCACGTAGCGATGGCCACGTTTACTCTTCACGAAGGGTCTAAGAAAATCCATGCCGATTTGCTCCAATGGCCGCCCCACGGGGGTTATAGGTTGGAGAAAACCGACAGGTTTGCCGGGTGGTGGCTTTCTCGTCTGGCAGTCTGGGCAGGTGAGGACATACTCGCTCACGTATGCGAACATCTTTGGCCAGAAATACCGGCAGCATACTTTTCCCATGTGCGCTTGACACCAAGGTGGCTTGCTGTGGTGTCGTCATGGCAGTGCTTTAGGATGTCCGGTCTCAGACACCTGGGGACAACAAGTGCCGCGCGGTCTTTTTGAAACCCTTTTGCCCTCCGATACAGAACACCATCGATTAACCGAAAGCTCCGGGCCGTTCTTTTAGTTTTCCTGACAAAGGGCGCATTCGGCCGCTCGAGGTGCTGGATAATTTTTCCCATCCATGGATCTGCCCGCTGTCGTTCCCCAGCATCCACTTGATCGAGAGCCAACAACGGTAATTGATTTTCTTCGCTTGCTGGCGCGGGGTCATGAGGAAGGCGAAAAAGCGTATCGCCATTTCCATTCTTCCGGCGTGGGCGGTGTCTCAGCGTTATGTCGAATTCCTGCAGCAACAAAGACCACCGCATGAGACGACCATTCGGATTCCGGACCTTCATAAGCCAAGCAAGGCTAGCTTGGTCGATCACGACTGTGAATTTAGCCCCGGAAACGTACGGCCGAAACTGTGCACAGGCGTACACGACGGCGAGACATTCCTTCGCAGTGGTGCTGTAATTAACCTCAGCTTTATTAAGGTGCCGGCTAGCATATGCGATGACTCTTTCTTGAGCTGCGATTCTCTGAACGAGCACGGCTCCAATGCCGTTATCGCAAGCATCCGTGTGCACCTATATTGGTCGTCCCGGCTCAAACTGACGCAGAACGGGGGCTGTGACAAGTTTCTCTTTGAGAAACTCCATCGCTACCTCGCAGGCTGCATCCCAGACGAAAGGAGCATCTTTTTTGGTCAGGTTGGTCAGAGGTCGAGAAATACTAGAAAAATCCTTAATGAATCGCCGATAGTAGTTGCAGATACCAAGAAAGCTCTGCACACCTTTCTTGTTTCGTGGCTTGGGGAATTTTTCGATCGCTGCCACTTTGTCGGGATCCGGCTGGATGTTTTCGCCCGTAAGAATGTGTCCGAGATACTTGATCTCCTTTTGGGCGAAACTGCACTTCTCGGGCCTCTGTCGTAGGTTCACTGCTTCCAAATCCGTAAGTACACTCTGGAAGTCTCTCAAACGGGCTGCCATGGTCTTGGAGAAAATCACGATGTCGTCCAAGTAGGCCAAACACACCCTCCAGAGCAGACCACTGAGAACTTTGTTGATCATTCTCTGAAATGTGGTGGATGCGTTACACAGACCGAATGGGACAACGTTGAATTCGTAGAGTCCCCGCCCACATGAAAATGCTGTCTTAGGCTTATCCTCTTCTCGAATTCCAATTTGCCAGTATCCTGATGTCAAATCCAATGTCGTGAAGTAACGGGATCCCTGCAGCACATCAAGAATGTCGTCGATTCTCGGAAAAGGGTGCACGTCTCTACTCGTGACAGCATTGACTCTTCTGAAATCTACGCGGAAGCGCTAGCCGCCGTTCGGCTTCTTTACCAGAACCACAGGGGACGACCATGGGCTGCTGGACTCTCTGATCACTCCGTCATGAAGCATCTCATCAATCTGCTGGCCAATGACTTCCCTTTCGAAGGTGGAATGTCGGTAGGGAGGTTGATAAATGGGAGCCGCGTCACCTGTGTCTATGACATGCTCCGTGACGTCAGTTCTATGATTTGGGTTATGTTCTCCCGTAAACAAATGGCGGAACAAGTGAGAGTAGCTCCGCTCTTTCGGAAGGTTGCAAATGGCCCCCAGTGTCCACTTCGAAGTCACCGCTACCCGCTGGGCAGTGCGGCGCGGTGACGCCGAGCTGTGCATCATAAATAGACGCAGCCCAGCCAAGCTTCGTGCCGCAATGCAAAGTTACTGGCGACATGGTAGGGTTAGCCACACGGACAATGCCGACACCACTCAACACATTCGTTACAGTTCGTGCCACACACAACCCGTTTCTCAAATTAACATTTGGCTCGATAATGTGGACGCCGTCTATGGGAACCTGTACAGGCACAATCGCCTCGGTGCGTGGCTCTATGCGGATCTGCTGCTGGCACCTCACTGGGACATCGCCGTGAGTTACATTCTTCGGCCCTACTTGAAGATCAAACGCCTCTCCCCCAATGTGCAATTTCTCCGCAGAAAAATTGATGACTAACCGAGCTGCTCGGCAAAATGGGAGCCCACCCAGCAGCTCGTAAGGGCATTCCTTGACAATTAGAAATTTATGACTTATTTTCACGGTGCCGAATCCAAAAGTATTTCCGCTTCCACCATGGGCGATAGGATGTTTCCTCAAATGCCTCTAATCAAAATTCCAATCTCTCTAAATTCTTGAACTGAAGTGATCTTCTGCGCGAAATCAAAAAAGACAACGTTTAGAGAAGAGCCGGTGTCGACGATTAGTCTGTCACTTCTACCGTTTGCCTTGACAGGTAGATAGATTAATTGGTTTACCACCAATGTGCAGACTGGACGGCCAGGCTGGCCCCCTATGCCTGGGCATTCCCGCTTCCCGAGTCAAAATGCCGCTCACCGTTGCCGCTTTGTTCGTCCCTTCTCTGTCGCTGCTGGTCCTCGTACTGTCTGTGACATTGTAGCGCGATGTAGCCGAGGCGATGGCAGTAGTAGCACCGGGGGCGCCCATCGCCGCCGCGGGATGTTCTAGGAGGCCACTGGGCAGGCGGCCGGCAAACCTCGTCCTCTACAGCTTTCAACCTGTTGGCAAGTGACTTAATCGACTCGGCGAGGGTCTTCAATTCCAAATTGCCCGCAGCGTCGCGTCGGTGATGTTGGGCGTCCGAAATGCATGTCGGCATGGCGTCCTGGTGCTCGCGAACGGGAGCGCTCACCAGAGTGGGCTGTGTCGCGATCGATTCCCCAGGAATGGCCGCTGACCACGGCTGCGTAACATTGGCTGGGAGGTAGCTGTTCAGAGGACTCAAATGGGCACGGGCCATCAACGCGGCATGGTTTATCTGTTGCAGAATTTGTAAAAATTCTCCTGAACTTGTCGGGTTGGCGAGGACCATTTTCTCTAGAGCATCGGCGCGGAGTCCACGCAAACGATGACGTACGCGGTCTTCCTCTTTCATAGCTGGGTCTACGCGGGCGCACAGCTGCAGTACGTCGTAATAATACTGTTCCGGGCTCTCAGACGGCAGTTGAACTTGATTTTCTAGTCTCAGGCGGGTTATCTCTGCTGCGTGGCGGCCAGTGAAACTAGACTTAAGCAACGTGGCCCACTCTTCCCACGTATTAGGAGCGCCGGTCATGACTTTCGTTGTATACCATTTTTTTGCGTCGCCCTCCAAAGCCAAATGAAGAAATTTCGCCTTTGTATCGTCGTCCCATGAGTTGAGTGAAGATACATGTTCGTAGCAGGTCACCCACTCCGATACGGATTCCTCAGGTTTACCTTTGAAGATCGAAGGCCCGATGAAGGGCCTCGAGGTTGCACCAGTTGGAAGGTGGGCTATTCTCGCAACGTCGTCCGCGCCGTTCTGGCTCCTCAGAGTGGGCATCACTGTACGGGGGGGTTTCGCTACCGCGCAGCCTCCACCACTTTGTAGCGTAGTGTTCTGGTCGCTACTTGGTCGCTGCCGGAGAGATGACACGTACACACAGCAGACCCATAGAGGTGCTCCTAAACAGATTTATTTGGCTTTGTGTTCATAATAGACGTCGTACACACTTGTACGCTGCATGACTCTAACAACTCGGAGCAGCACCCGCTACAACCTGCTCTCGTGGCGTTTCCTGTGCGACTCTCCCTCGGCTCCCCTGGAGGCCCCCGAAGCGACCCCCGAGACAAACAAAAAGTACCACCCAGAAGTATCCGTTCACCACACCCAATCGGGTGTCACGAATTCAAACAGGTACACGCAATAGCGGGTGGTCTCCACCGAGTTTGAACTCGATGACCGCCGTCCACCTAAACACAAATGACCTAAACTAAAGTAAAATTATACAACAGGCTACCGCGACATTCGTTAGGCTTTCACCGTACAGCTCACCCCGCATACCTTCAGGCGCCGCGGATGCAAAGCCATCTGCGGTCCCCTAAATGTGAAACAGACCCTCGAAATGACCTAAACTAAAGTATAAACATACAACAAGCTACCGCGACATCCGTTAGGCTTCCACCGTACAGCTCACCCCGCATACCTTCAGGTGCCGCGGATGCAAAGCCGTCTGTGGTCCCCTAAATGGGAAACAGACCCTCGCAGGAAGGAAGATAACGCGCTCGTACAACAAAGCCGGTGAGCCACTCAAGGACACCACCGCAAACCCTGTTCCTGGGCAGACCCGCGACATTGGAACGAGCCAAAAGTTGAAAGAAAATAGCTACATCTATATCTACGCGACAATATAAAAACAAGAACGTTTCTAAAAGCAGCAAAGCGGCAGTGGAGGTGCAAAACGGGCCCTTCTTCAAACCACACCAGCACTTTCCTCACCCAAGTAACACCAGGGCTTTCCTCCTTCTCCAGTCAAGGAAACAAGGCTTTGAACCCCCACCCCCCTCCGAGACGATGCTTCCCGATATCTATGGCTTGGGGTCAAGGAATTCTTCAGTACTCCCGCTTCATTATATGGTGGAGGCTCTGGCCACACTGATCTCCCCCACCGTTCGCCTCGTCCGTGAGAGTGAAGAACGTTTAGGAGACTTATCCTCGCCTATCGACGTCACTAGGCTTTCTCCGTCACGTGAATCCCGCTTAAGGTGCGAGTGGACGGAAGAGTGGGCGCAGGCAGGAGAGAGAGTGAATAATTAGAGAAGGAGTGGTGAAGCACTGCACCTAATTTCTCCTACACTCTGTCGCACCACGTGCTCCGGCTGCTAGCGGCGTGAATAAGCGTGCGCGCCCGCAGCTGTTGCACTGTAAGGGAGTGAGAGTGGGGAGGTAATGCCTGCCCGCGCACGGACGCCGTGGGTGGTACCGGATGTCTGACATAGCTCGACTAATATATGCATTCGCATTTAAAAACCGACTGATCACGCTGCACAGCCTTTCAATGCCCACCCCTATGTATAGGCACTAGATCGTGACCTCCAAGGTAGTGCCGGTGAGAGTTTTCGCCTGTGCGTTGTTTAACAATGGGGCTCTGATTTTCAGGCCTTCGGCAGCTATCTGGCTGCCATAGCTAGCCAGAGGTAGCCAGAGGATCAGCCAACTTGTTCTCTTCTGGACAAAAAACAGCATCATGGTCACGTGTGTGGGGAACCCGAGACAAGCCGAAGCCGCCCCAGGATCGCAAAATCGAACACTGGGACAGCCAGCGTAAACGTAAACAAACTCTACCATTATGGCAGCAAACGAAACAATGCGCCGCGTGTATGTTGTTTTTTTCTTCTGCATTGTCGGCTCGGAAATACGTATCATTTGTCTAAGGGCACCGTCAGTGGACCTTTTAGAACAGGAAAGGGCGTTTCTGCTATTCTAGTAGATAGACTGGTAGCGCCACTGTGCAAGGATATACACGTTGGCGTTTTCTAAAAATAAAAAAATGGTTGAAGTTAGTGCACTGTGTTGTGCTCTCTCTGATGTCCCTGTCTCTTAGCTCTCAATATGTCGTCAAGTTCCTCGAAGCGCTCCATGGGGTGGTGCGGAGCATCACGGGAGTTTCCAACACAACGTTCGCGCAATGCATGGTAATGAACCAAGTTAACAACGCAATAACACGCCAGGTTCACCGCAAAAGTAACACCGCACACCGGTCGTTGAAACACTGTTAAAACTCCTCACAATGGTTCCCTTTGGATTCAATGGTTTCCAAAGAGAACCCATGGTTTCCTTTGGGAAGATGTTGTCATTTTTTGTGCATGTGTTCACTTTCTGTTTTGATTTTGTGGGGCGTGATGGACGCCAATCAGGTCGGCCCTAAGGGAATTCACGCCTGAAAGCTGGCATCGGCAGCATTGACGCAACAACGCATATAATAAACACCCTGGTTCCAGAAGGCATTGGATCCGAGCATTCTGCGTAACAATGAAGTATTTTACCACAGAGTCATGCCAGACCTCGAAACTGCTTTTCAAGTAGACCGTGATGTTCGCGAAACGTCAATAGCGCTCCAGTGCTGGCTATCCTATCTTATATACAGTACATACGTACTCCTATCATACCGCCGCCACGTTCGGTTAACAACAGTTGTAAGCGCCATCCACTGAAGTTCGTTTATGTATACAGTGTGCAGGGCCGCCATCATCGCTGGCGCAAGCGCTACTATCACCTTATACCTCTTCTGGTGTTGTTAATAGACGTGTTGCTGTTGGCATCGTTACTAACAGTTAACATGCGACTGTTTAACATATTTTTACTGCATACGTGATTTTGGTGTTAGCCTCTAGATGGTGGGGAACAGAGATCAGAGAAGAGGACGTTCGGCTACCGCGAAAGGCCTCCTGTGCGCGACACCTTCGAGTCTACCGGTACGTCACATTGGAATAAACCGGTCATGCGTAGAACATTTGTTCTATCTACATCAAGTGAAATAACAGCGGCTAGCCTTCGCGATGGTACAGTGCGCATCGTCCAGTTATCATCGTCGACAGGCGTGCGCGTCCTATTCGGCAGCTCTGCGGATATGTGCGCGAAAGTCCATAGATGGTGATAAGTGGACTGCGTGCACTATACCATCTAAAAGGCTCACCGGTGTTTGCGTTTAATTTGACGCCGGTAGTACATATCTTTAATGTCACATCTTAACGTTTCCCTCAACAAAAAAGCTACAACACATTCACCTTCCCCGCATGCATCGAATAACATCGATTCCCAAGGTATTTCCCTAATTTTTTTCTCGAAGGCTTCTTTAGCGTTAAACTCGTTACGTAAACGCCGCCAAGGACGCATACCCATAGCAGTGCGGCCGCCTACGGGTGCGCTCTGGCTAGCCGACGTGCGACAACGGCACGTGATGCCCAATCACAAGTCCGCTGTTATATCGAGATGCCAATGCCGCAGTCTCTGTTTCCAGACTCCATTATACATGCATCCAAGCAGAAGCGACGGCCGAGTCTTGCTTTCGAGTGTCGCATCATCATATCGATCGGCGGTGGAGAGAGAGGAAACGAAGGGCGCTCGCTCGACGAGAGGTCGTCACTGGCGGGCACGAAACTCTTTCAGGGCGTCGAATTTAGGACGGCAAAGCAAAGCGCCCGCTAAACACGGACCTGGGCATTCACCTTTTCGGGAGAAGCTTGATCCTTTTTCATTGTTCGCGTTTCCGTTAAATAGGTATCTGTGAACGAAGAAAAGGCCAAGAGACTGGCAATCGGAGTCGGCGCCGTCATTGGGAAAGAGACGGAAGAAGAGGGTGGCGAGCTGTCAACCCCTTCTTCGGCCACGGACGTCTATGCAAAACAACGGGCTGCGCTTCGCTAGGAGTACCGCTTCGTGACGCTTGGTTTTGTCGCCACACTTACTTGCGAGCAGCTTCCATAGGAAATCGTCAATGTCGAGTTCGGTCATCGTAGAGGGTCACCTTGCGTTTCGAGAACAGTCGGGTGCCTCGCCGCGGCCGCCGGACTGCCGACGGCGAAGCTCACAGGTCCCTGAAGTCGACCTGCCCCGCGAATGCGCACCATGAAACCAGTGCGCGCTCTGATGACATCAACAGCACGGGCACAATGACGCTTGCTTGCTTGTGCCCTAATTCTTGGCTCCAACCCACTACTGAGGATGGGTCAAGAAACAAGTAGGTAATAGAAAAAGAATTTTGTTTTTAAATGTAAAAAATAATGGGGGAGATTTGGAACACCACAGAGACAAACAAAATTGACTTGCCTATACAGAATAATAGAAAAACATGAAAAACAATGAACTGATAATAGGAATTATGAAGTGAGCTGCCATCCCCTGGCGTCGCGTAAACAAAACTATGAAACTCTCAAATAGAGCGTGCTGATTTAGAAAAAAAATCACTGTAAATTAAGTATGTGAGATTATTGTTTAACAAACGGCCTGACTAATAATGGTTTTCGTTTTTTGTCACCATTAAAATGTGTGCTGACAAAAAAAAATAATATTCTTGGAGATTTGGTCTGAATGAGAGCTGGGTGGAGATAATTGATCGATGTGTGGAGTTGGAAGTCCCAAAACCACCATATGATTAAGAGAGACGCTGTAGTGGAGGACTCCGAAAATTTCAGCCCCCTGGAGTTCTTTAACGTGCACAGAAATCTGAGGACACGGGCCTACCGCATTTTTGCCTCCATCGAAAATTCAGCCGCCATAGCCGGTATTCAAGCCCATGACCTACGGGTCGGCAGCCGAGTGCCTTAGCCACTAGACCAACGCGGCAGGGTGGCTGGGCAGAGATACTCGAAAGGACATTCTGGATGTAGATATGTAAATACGTGTTAACAAGCCTAAATTACAGATACTGAGATACAGTTGTCTTTAGCGTAGCGGGATATTTTGTAATACTTGTGCAAAAAGGTGAAAAAGTATACCATAATACAGTATCGCAATACAAATACTGAAGTAGATATTTTTCTCATTTCGGGGATGTTTACACTCCACAAAAGCATCTATTACGTGCAATCTACTATTTTAAATGATTTGCAACGTGTTTATTTATCACAGAACTGCATTTCCGGGGCAGCTTATGGTCACTCTTCATATTCTGATGAACAGTTTGGATGTACCATCTGGGAATAAATCAAACATACAGACCATAAGCAAAATTTCTGCCATCTGCCGAAGGTTTGACGAAGCTACCTATTCGAAGCCATGTTGGAGGCTTGTTCTGCTGTTGTATTGCCGCCGCTGCTATTTCTTGTTGTATCTGATTTCATTGCAGATAATTGGGGCATAAAAAATGTCATAAGATTCTCTAAGGACTTGTGAATGGTACCGGCATGTGCTAGTAGATATACTTCGACAGTTATTACGTCTAAAAAAGTGCCTCACAACAAGAAGGCACAAGTGTCTCAGCAAGTCAAATGCAAGCCTGAGGTAATAAATGCGAAGCATTTGTTTGCGCACTGCAAGAACTTTTGGCGTCCGTCGATGTATCCATCTATCTAGCCGCTTACGTCTGGGTGCCCTCGTGATCAGCTCCTTAACTTGGCATGAACAAAAATCAGTATCGCAGGGTAAGATGATTTCACGAATATGGTGTGCTTGTCAACACATAAATAATTTTACAATCCTGTCGCGTACATTGTCAAACACTGCGCGCCAGACAGTGGCACATACCCGTCCTCGGGTATGAGCCGCTCTCTGCGGCAATAACACACATGAGTAATTTTAACACCAGAGAGTTAAGAAAAAGGTGACTTCAGCAGTGTTGGCTAAAGAATGCATAATATAAGCGCGAGGATCTCAAAAGGATTCAAACCCAAGCATTCTGCGTGGCATCAAGCATTCTACTACTTTTCAAATAGACCATAATGTTCGTTAAACGTCAACTGTGGTTGCAGTTCTGGCTATCCAGCTTTAAGAACACATATACATAGTCCTTTGATAGAGCCATAATAAGTTAACGTCAGTAGTAGTTAGGTGTCATGTGCTGATGTTGATTTATGTAGCAGTATCCAAGGCTACCATCCTCGCAAACTCCAGCGCTTCATATCAACGTGTTGCTTCTGGTGTTGCTACTGCTTATGTTCCTGTTGACACTGTTGGGCAAGTGCTAACAACTGGTTATATAAACATCTGCAACTTCTAAACATATGTCTGTGCGTCTAACATTTGTACATATACTTAGGGTCACTTCATAACGCGTCCCTCAATAAACAAAACGTGAAACCTGAGTGGAAGGCGCAGCACAGTCACAGCGAAATCTGAAAAAGCAGCCTTTCAGAGCCTTTTCTAAACACTCATTGAGTAACTGCTGCAAGCACGCTTGCGTGATGGCTACTACGGAGTTAATAATGAGAAAAATTTGGGTAGTAGGCCGGCATTCGCTATGCTGTTTTTCGTCATTCTTCAGAAGAGTGTTGTATCCGCTAAATTATATTGCGAGAAGTTTTGTGCCAATTGTTCATGCAGTGGCTGATGACGATGGCGAATTATGCCTGAAGTGGGTATGTGCCACAGTTATAAGGTGAACGAGAAGAAGCTTTTGTAATGCGTTCGAGCGCCGAACGGAAGCAGCAAGCCATTCGGAACCGCGACGGCCAGAGGAAGAGCGCTGTGAAAAAGCTGCCCGGGCTCAGGATCGGGCGGCAGTATCTTTATTGTTCTTTAAGAGTTCGTTATTTTCCGGTAACTGTATTGGTCTTTCTCAGCTGAAGCGAGTCATTCAGTTTTGATGTCATTTTCTTCCCCCGGCCAAGGGCACTCCCCTTGGTTAGCTTCCACTCCCGCCAAGGATTGGCCGATGGACTATTTGTTACGCAGTGGAGCGAGAAGTGTCCCTGTGGCGCTGGTACCTACAGATGGGGGCAGTATTCCGATGCAGAACCCTAAGGCGATTCAAGTGGAGCTTCGAAAAGCCACTTCGCATCTCCAGGAGATCACTGAGGTCCGCCAGTTTGGTCGCGGAGGCATCCTGTGCTGTTCCGCAGATCAGAAATGCATTCGTGAGCTCCTGCAATGTTCCGAATTCGCATCTGGTAAGCCCATTTATTCCGGCACACCTCACATGCTTGAAAGGATTAGTCCGCGGTGTAGACACAAGCCTGACACCTGCAGAAGTGCTCGATTTGTTTTCGGTGGCGGGTGCGATTTCAGTGTACAGGTGCACCCGTACAATTGACAACATAAAATCCCCAACGGAATCGGTGACAGTGACCTTTTTAGGAACAGTCCGACCTTCCGAAATTAAGGCATGGTCACTGATCTATAACGTAGAGCCACTTTCCCCCAAACCCCTGCAGTGTTTGAAATGTTGGCGATATGGACACGGCGTCAAAGGGTGCCGATCAGTTCTTAGATGCCGTCAGTGTGGTGAAAATCATGACAGCCGCAAGTGCAGCTCTGAAAAAGAGAGGTGCTGCTTATGTAATGGGGCGCACCCTGACCACTCCGCAGACTGTGCAGCAAAAGAAAGGGAGCTTGCCATATTGGATATTGTAGAACGCAAGAGGTGCTCTCGGAGAGAGGCTGTTGCAGAAATGCAGGAGAGATCCAAAGGATATGCAGGTGTTGCAGCACGTAATACCACCGCCATAGATGCATCTCTCGCAACATCTATCGCAGAGGCCGTAGAGAAGGCTATGGAAAAGGCAATGGAACGCCGCGCAAACAACCTTTTTGAAGGCTTGGCACAATTGGTTTCCAATCAACTATCTCAAATTCTAGGTGTAGCATCTACGAACGATTGGGCTCCTCAGACATCATTGGTATCGCAGCGTACGGAAATAGAAAGTGCGACAACACATCAGCGAGCGGTTTCTCCTGAGGCAGGGACTTCCAAAACAACGGAAGACGGTGATCTTACGGATGATTCGGAAGCATGTGCAGATATGGATATGGACTTTCATAAAGCTCTGAAGCGAACCCGATCTCCCCAATTAAAAAACTCTTCGCATAATTCGAAATCTAAAAAGTATCAATTCAAAAAAGAGTTCTTTGAGAACATGTCTAAGAAAGACTTTTTGCGAAAGGACATTTTGGACCAAGCAGTTTCTGCGACAGCTCTGTCGTCAAAACAGGTTCACTAACCATATTACAGAGGAATTTCAGATCTATATTTTATGCAACCACAGACCTATCATACCTTTCTTCACAACTTTCCCCGGATATTATATCACTGCAAGAAACCTGGCTTTCAACCAGCCAGAAGTTTTAGCTAAAAAATTATCAGCTATTTCGTTTGGACCGACCTAGCAGAGGTGGTGGGCTTCCTGTCTTGATAGCAACTAAGTTTAGTCACAAAGCTACGATCTCTTATTGTTGTGTGACTCCAGATTGTGAAATTTTGATAGTAGACATAATATTACCAGACGCTTCTCCCTTGAAATTTGTAAATGCGTATTTCTCAGCCGGGGTGCAAGACACGCGAAGTTTAGACGATATGTTCTCTGCCTGCAGAAAGAATATATTAATCACTGGAGAATTCAATTCACATCATGTGGCCTGGGGTTTTAAAACAGATTTAAGCGGAAAACGCTCGTGGGAATGGGCTATTGACAAGAATTTATCTTGTTTGAATTCGCAATCTGCTACTTTTGTCTGAGGTCTCTCTAAATCTGTAATTGACTTGACATTTTGAAGCTCGTCTCTAAGTATATGTTCGTGGCAAACTTTAGACTGTGCTACTAACAGTGACCACTTGCCTATTAGTTTTGTACTGAACTTTCCAAGAATACATGTCGCCGAAAAGGCCCGCTCATTCCTCGACTATAGAAAATTAGAAAAAGACTTGAGGGCTACTTTTGATCACCGCAAGGACATACAAGGCGACATTAGGGCTATGAGTCTGTGTGCAGTGTTAAAAAGATCAGTAAAAGACGCAACGTTTAAGTTAAACTCGGCCACAAGAGGTTCTTTTAGTCCATGGTGGACTGAAGAGTGCATGAGGAGCTATAGAAAATGGAAAGCTGCATGTAAACAACTGCTGGTCAACCAATATCCAAAAAATTGGTGTGATTATAAATTCGCAGCAGCAGCCTTCAAACGCACAGTAAGTACAGCAAAAGATGGTTATAATATGAAACGACATGAGTATCTTTCTAGGGCTAAAAACAAAAAAGCGCTCTTCAGATTTTTAAGATCTCAAAAGATGTTACCACCCGCTGAAAATATTGACTCTTCTGTTCTTTCCCCCCGTGAGCTCTCTGATTTAGTAGAAAATATTGCGAAAGGGCTCCAAGATAGATTTATGTCAACTATACCACTGCACATTGTGAACCCAATGGCAGGCGAGGGTTTCGAGGAGGTCACTTTAGTTGAGCTGGCAGAGATAATAAGGCACTTATCTCCTTCGGCACCTGGACCAGGCGGGGTAACAAATGCAATGATAAAAGTAATATTCGAGATTTGTCCAACTGAAGTACTTAATCTGGTGAATTTTTCTTTGACAAAAGCTTGGATACCTGCGGAATGGAAGCTGTCTAAAGTGATTCCACTTCTTAAAAAGCAGGAAAAAGGATTCGCCTTGGACAATGTAAGGCCGATATCACTCACGTCAAATCTGGTTAAGCTAATTGAAAGAGTTTTGAATGCCTGGGTAATGAAATATATAATTATTAACGCAATATTAAACCCCAGTCGAATTGGTTTTAGATCCGGTTGCTAATTATGGTGTGCGCATGTTGATTTAGAGAGCCGAATACAACTGGCTCGGCGTCGGCGCCAATACTGTGCTTTAGTTACTTTAGATTTGGCTAAAGCGTACGATAGGGTTGAGCATTCAATTTTATTAAAACAGATGGAATATCACCACTTTCCCAACTACATCACTGCGTGGGTGTCGGAGTTTTTAAGAGGGAGAGAATAATACTGCTTTAAAGATGGGTACTCATCGAATAGATATAAGCAGACACGTGGTGTACCACAGGGGGCTGTCCTGTCACCAGTTTTATTTAACATTTTCTTAAGCTCCATTTCATCAACTAAGGATATTCAGTTATATGTGTACGCGGACGATATTGCTTTCTTTGCAAGTAATACCAACCTTCAATCATTATACCAGAGTCTACAAAATTATCTCAACATGATAGAAAGATGGCTTAAAAATATTTATATGACCCTGAACGTAAACAAAAGTGTGCTTCTTGCATTCTCTTTTCTGCAGCCTATCAACATCTCGTTAATGTACAGTAATGAGCTCATTCCGCAGGCGAATTCCCTGAAATATTTGGGCATCATATATAATGACACATTAAATAGGAGAAGTCACATTGATGATGTGTACTCCAAGGCAACACGGGCCATGGGGTGGCTACGGAAGCTTGCAAACCATAAAGCGGGTTTAAGAAGAGATGTGCTAATAATGATAAATAAACTTTATGTGCAGCCCATCATGGAATTCGGATGTGTATTATTTTCTGGCCGCGCAGCTTATAAAATGAGACCCCTAATACTGCTGGAAAGAGATGCGTTGCGTTTGTGTCTGGGTCTACCAAAGTTTGTTGCAAATAACGTGTTGTATATGGAAGCTCGCCTACCTTCTCTGCTAAATAGGTTTAAAATTCTTACTGTGCAAGCATTCTTAAAGATATACAGTGCACACCAAAGACTCTCATTTTACACTTTCATTCAAAAACCGACTTTATTTTTCGAAACCCATTGGTCGCGACTACACACCCCGCAAATAGTATTTGCACAAGCGCTACTAAAGCAACTGAATGTAAAAATTAGACATATTGGTCCAATACACAACCTAAAGTCAATGCTTAGCATACAATTCGATGATATATTTCCTCATAACGCGAAACAATTGGCATATAGGTATTTAAATGATCAGTTAGCAGATTATCTAGCTCACCTGGAGATAAGCAATATCATAGCGACTGATGCATCTGTGTCAAAAGAAAAGGCTGGGGTTGGCATCTTCTCTCCTTTGGACTGGTCCTTTTCGATTCGACTCCCAGATTATACCCCGGTATTCATTGCAGAATTATTGGCCATTGTTCTTGCCCTACGCAAATTACCCTCAAGCGAATCATTAGCAGTTATCATTACAGATTCGTTATCAGTTTGTAATGCACTTTCTGCGGCAGTAAATTCAGAGCTGATGAATACGTTTCGACATTTAGTACCGAAAAACGTAAAAAAACTGCACTTGCTATGGGTACCAGGCCACTGCGGAATATATTTGAACGAAATGGCGGACTCTTTAGCAGCAGTATCCCTGGGTGGGCCCACCATCCCAGTTTTGCCAGATACGGCTTACGTAACCGCGCTAAGGTTCCGAAATGCTTGCCTGCAATGTCGAAAAGGTAATTTGGATAAATTCAAAGATTTCGAGCATTTGAGCTATTGCTGGAATAAACAGTGGTGTGTATCTCGCCAGTTTTGAGGTCACTTATACCAGACTGCGCTGTGCAGTTCCAGAACTAAATTATTACCTTAATAAAGCTCGGCTCAAGGCGTCACCGCTATGCATTTGTTGCAACGAAATTGAAACAATTGAACATTTCTTTTTATTCTGTCATCGTTATTCTTATCAGAGAAAAAGATTTTTAGTAGCCCCATTACAAAAGCTAGGAATACAAGTAAATCTACCAGTAATTTTATCACTTGGCGGAACTTCATTTGGTTACTGCCACAGGGATGTATGCTCCGCTGTGTTTGATTACATCAACGCAACCTTAAGATTACCATGCTAGTGAACCCCTACCTTTTCAAATCTTTAGTTTATAATTCGTAGTTATGTCTTTCAAAAACAAAAGATGGTTTGACCGCTTGCTCAGCAAACATTTTTGCTTTTTGGTAGTATTATTTTAAGCTACTTTTTCAGATTGGCTTCATCTTCAACTTAGTTTCATTTAAGTATCCTGCCGCCCGGTTCTTGGCCGATCCCCCTTTGTGGGTAAGTGCCACCCATCAGAGGTCATCAGCATCAGCATCATTGGACGACCCACTCGTTATGCAATTCGTGTTGTGCGACGACTGCTTGTTCTTTCGCTATTTTAAAACGCTTCATAAGTCGTATTAACGAGATTTTTTTCCCGAAATCAAGCCTGCCTAAGGCAAGTTTGCCAATAGCACCAAAGCGATGGCGTAGCTCAGTGGTGGAATACTGGGCGGGCAACCAGCGAACCAGGATTCGAGCCCCACTGTGGCATTGGTACTAGATTTTTTTCTTAATTCGTGCGATGTGGTTACGGACATCGGCAGCGGCGGCGGACAACTACGGCGCTGCGCGACATCCGAGTTGTGATGTCATACCAGCTTTCGCTGTAAAAATTACATGGTCACCTTCCCTGCGCATGCTTCACATAACGTTGATTTCAGTGGTACGTGGAATCAGCTGAATTTTTCAAGAGTGAAGCTCTGTCCTAAGTTATAAGTTTTTTCAATCAAAGCTACAAATATCATGCCTGTGAACATTATCATGTAAACGTAAAACATTATCATGTGAACATGATAATGTTTGAAGCACATGATAATGTTTGGAGCTCGTTAACGATGGTGTCCTTCATGAGCTCGACTCCCGATAGTGGGCAGGTTGGTGGATGGCCAAGCTGCAGCTTCGATATGGTGTAGTCCGCGAATGCCATGTGTGGTAGAGACTCTCCTGGCAGGCATGTGGTCGTTGGAGACGAAAAGTGGGCGGAGCAGGCTAGTCAGCTTAGCACACCGCTCGGACCACTATGGCTCCCTGACGCCTTCGTAGGCATGCCAAGCCTTGGCGGTATCTCGAACGTGGTCGATCGCCACCAGCCATTTGTGATTTTCCGCCCAGGCATGGAGGGTGCCGAGCGAGTTATTTGTTGAAACCCACTCGAAGACTGTTGTGTCGGTGGGTGGCATCTGAACGACGGCAAGGGGCCCGACTACTGGACGCGGAACTCGGCGCGCGCCGGCAATTGGCTCACCAACACGAGCGAGTCAAACGAACTCCACGGAAGCCCAACAACAACTGGACTGACTAGCAGCAGTTTATTCAAACCACACCACGGAGCGACGCGTACACACGTAATTGGCTACTGACCATCACGTGTGGTGGTCTGCAACAACATCTATATAAAAAGCACACAACCACACGACGCACAGTGCGCATTCTTCTCAAGTATGATGCCACAACACCACATCACCCCCCCCCCCCGTCGATGGAAACAGTCATCACAGTCCCGTTAGTGTCCACACATCCACAACTAAATTCACACCAATGGCGAGATGAATGATCTACCGACGTAACCGGTAGACAACATTGCCGCAGCATAATTTCGATACGTTTTCTGTGTAAGGAAAAACGTCGGCAGCTCAACAAGAAGTGTTCGATAGTTTTGAGTTCGTTGCAATATGAGCAATAAGGGGGGACCACCAAACCAGCTCTGTGCACGTAAAAATTTAAATTTGGAACTCTACAACGCATTCTGGTTATTGCAACTTCAGCTCATTTTGCTGCCCACCATTTCCTGCTCGAAGAGAACTGTAAGTGCAGAAAGTCCGGTGATGAATTGAGACTTGGAGTAAACACAGATAATGCAAACACTCTGAACCTTGCCGCAGCAACAAACGCCGTAACAGGAAGGAGAGAGAGAACTGAACCTGACAGAGAAACTTTCGTCAGAGAGTCCGCAATTTAACTGAGTGCAATTCGTTTGTGTCCTGGTACCCAAATTAATCGCAGCTTTTGCAAATGATAAGGAACAAGTAATCGCAATAATCTTAGAATATCCGAACCGGTTGAAGCAGTTAGTGCCAAACACAGTGACAATGAAACTGTAACTATAGCCACAGAAGTAATGGTTAAAGAAATTTTACGTAGAAATATTATAACAGATAAAAACTCGACCAAAAAATATATGGGTGTAATCAGGAAGCCTAACAGAAAACGACCAGTCTAGTTGTGTAGTAAAAACTTCCACCCCGACCTTTTCTTCACACTGCGAAGCATCAGTTGCTATCACAACTGTAGAACCAATTTGATTTGTGTGCTCTTGAAAAATTCCTTTCAGAAGATTACTAGGCAGTAATTTCGCATTGTTAGGAAATATATCGTTATAAGATATGGCCAATTCACTGAAAATGCCACTCATATGCACTATATCATTAGGTCTTATCTACAATGGGTCCAACAGCTTCTGAGTAACGATTACCTTAGGGGTATGAAAGCGAGGCCATGTTGTATAAAAAAACAGAGCTAGATCACTGATAAATATATATTCTTCTCGTCTTATCGGTGAGTCATAGACTTTTAAGAATGTTTGAATTGTTAATTATTTGAATCTAACAGGTAAAGAAGGAATTCGTGATTCCTTATATAGAACAGAGTTTGCTACAAATATGGGTAACCACAGGCACCAGCGAAGCTTGGCGCTCAATTATAACTAACGAACGTATCTGTCACGCTGGTTGGTTGGTTGCGAAACTTTATTGAAGTCCTGGAAGGCGCGCGTCAGCGCGCATCGGGCGACTCCCACGTCGGGACCGTTAGGCCAAGCCTATCGGCCCCTCCGCGGGCCTGCTGGACGGCCCAAAGTTGGTCGGCCAGGAGGGAGCTGCGTAGGGCCGCCTCCCACCTGACCGATGTAGTGTTGGGGTTAGTGTACATTGCCTTGCACTCCCAGAGCATGTGCGATAGCGTGGATACATCCCCACATGCGGGGCAAGCGTCATTGGGAAACACGTCAGGATAAATAGCGTGAAGGGATCTCAGGTTAGGGTACGTGTCGGTCTGCAGTAGTCTGAGCGTAAGGGCCTGTGACCTATTAAGATTTGGATGAGTGAGTGGATATAGTCTCCGCGCGAGGTAGAAATATTTTGTTATTTCGTTGTACGTGGCAGGCGCGTCCCTGTTTTCCGCAACCCCGTTGGCCCCGAATCGTTGCCCGGAACCCGCGCGGTCGGTTAGTGCGCGCGCGGCCTCGTGGGCAGACTCGTTGAGGTTGGGGGAAGCGCCTTGGACCAGTCCAACATGTGCAGGAAACCAAATCAGTACGTGGTGCTTGATGCCGTCGCGGCCACCACTTTGGAGCACGCGCAGGGCTTTCTTGGAGATTACACCGCGCTCGAAAGCGCGAATAGCTGACCTATAGTCACTATAAATGACCTTTCTATCACCTTCCAGGATGGCCAGGGCGATGGCCACTTGCTCGGCAACCGTCGGATCGTCAGTGTGAACCGATGCACAGTTGGTGATTTGTTGTTTGGAGTCGACGACGACTGCGGAGAAGGCGTGGCTCCCACGGTACGCGGCCGCGTCGACAAAGCTGACGCCGTGCTCCTCACTGTGAATCTGCTTCAGAAAAGTGGCAGCTCTAGCTCGTCGCCTACCACGATTGTGCTCGGGATGGACATTCCTCGGTATCGGTGCCACGGTGATGAGGTCACGAATCTCACGGGGCACCTGTCTCATCTTCTCGTCCACTTCAGCCGGAGAGTGACCGAGCTCTCGGAGTATATGTCTGCCGGTCTGGGAGCTCGAAAGGCGCGCGAGCTGGGCCCGCTCCTGCGCTTCGGCAATTTCCTCCAACGTATTGTGTACTCCGAGCTGGAGCAGGCGCTCGGTGCGCGTCCTGATCGGAATACCGAGGGCCCGCTTGGTAATCTTTCTGAGCAAGACGTTGATCTTGTCACGCTCGGCACGCTGCCAATTGTGCATGGCCGCGACATATGAAAAGTGGCAGAGCACAAAGGCATTGACCAGGCGGATTAAGTTGTCTTCCTTGAGGCCTTGGTAGCGGTTGGCCACCCACCGAACCAGCCGAACCGCGTTATCCGTCTTGGCGGCGAGCTTGAGTATAGTCTTGCCGTTGGAACGATTGGACTCGATGGTCATGCCGAGGACCCGAATGGAGTCAACTCTGGGTATTGCACTGCCATCTCCGGTGTAGAGCTTGATATCACTCTTCGAGATCGGCTGCCAGTTTTTGGGCTTGGGCCCTCGCCTAGTGGGTTGGTAAAGGAGAAGCTCGGACTTGCTTGGGGAACACCTCAGGCCTGTGGGACGGAGGTAATCTTCCGTGGTGTCTATGGCCTCCTGCAGGGAGCACTCGACTTGCCCGTCGCTGCCACCTGTGCACCAAATGGTAATATCGTCCGCGTAAATTGTGTGGTTAATGCCTTCGATACATGAGAGCCTCTTGGACAACCCGACCAAGACAAGATTGAACAGGGTGGGCGATATCACTGACCCTTGTGGCGTGCCGCGCGATCCCAGCTCGATCTCCTCGGAGACAAGGTCTCCCACACTGAGGGTGGCTCTCCTACGGGTCAAGAACGATTTGACATATTTGTAGAATCTGACTCCAAGGCCGAGCTCAGCAATCGACCGCAACACGAAAGAGTGAGCAACATTGTCGAAGGCTTTCTCTAAGTCGAGGCCGAGAATGGCCCGCATGTCTCGAGTGTTGCAGTCAATGACTTGGTGCTTGAGCAGCTTCATAGCGTCTTGCGTCGAAAGCTTGGCCCGAAAACCAATCATGGTGTACGGGTAGAGCCCATTGTCTTCCAGGTACCGAGTCAACCTATTGAGGACCACATGCTCGGCTACCTTTCCCACGCAGGATGTGAGCGAAATGGGGCGCATGTTGTCCAAGTTGGGTGACCTCCCCGGCTTAGGAATGAGCACGGTGCGTGCGACCTTCCACGGGTCGAGGACCTCGCCGCTCTTCCATGCCTCGTTGATGACCTCGGTGAGGTAGTCGATTGACCAGTCGTCCAGGTTGCGCAGGGTCTTATTAGTTATGCCGTCGGGGCACGCGGCAGACCTCCCATTGAGCCCGTAAAGCGCCTGCCAAACCTCTTCGTGGCATATCTCGGCGTCCAGTTCAGTGTTGGCCGGTCCTGAGTACTCGGGGTACGTTGTTGCGGGGTTCGAGTCGACAGGGAGGTACTTTTGCACCAGCTGCTTCAAAACCTCCTCTTCTGAAGAGGACTGCTTGGCTTCGTGCATGGCTCGCGCTAGTACGTTCCGCTGGTTAGTTTTAGTGTTAGTCTCGCTGAGCAGGTGCTTGAGCAGGTTTCATGTCTTGCCATTACGCATCTGGCCATCTACCGAGTTGCACACCTCGTCCCACTGCTGCTTGGAGAGGACGCGACAGTGCTCCTCGATGGTCTTGTTTAGGTCGGAGATTTTCTTGCGCAACCTGCGATTGAGGCGCTGGCCTTTCCAGCGGGCGAGAAGTGACTGCTTGGCCTCGAGCAGGTGGGCAAGGCGGCTATCCATTTTTTAAACCGGAAAGTCAGTACTAATATTCTTGGTGGTACTTATGACGTCCTCTCTGAGCTGGCTAATCCACTCATGTAGGCTTGGCCTGGTTGCAGGTAGGGGTCGGTCGTTGCGGACTTTGCGAAACTGGTCCCAGTTTGTCCAAGAAAACTCCCGTGCCCTCTTTCGGACCATTAAGAACTGCGTCACCAGGACGTAATGGTCGCTACCTAAGTCAATGTTTGAATTGGCCCACAGTACATCGGGGAGATTCTTGACGAAGGTCAAGTCGGGAGTGGAGTCTCTGCAGGATGAGGTGCCCAACCGAGTTGGAAAGGCCTTGTTGGTGATTAGAGTCAGGTCCATGTCCGTCGCGTTCTGCCACATTTCCGCGCCCTTGCTGGTATTTTACGGGTAGCCCCAAGTGTGGTGCGGAGCATTAAAATCGCCCGCCACAATCAGGGGGTTGGGACATGCCAAGTTGATGGCCTTCTTTATGAGGGCCCTGAAGCGCTGCCGTCGGTCCTTAGGGCTACTGTACACGTTGAGAAAAAGGATGCTGCTTCGGTCCGAGCTGCGCGGCAGAATCTCGGTCATGACATATTCGGCGCTGCTGGTGGCCATTTTGAGGTCGTGAGAGATGTGTGTGAGCTTGTTACTGACCAAGGTGCAGACGCCCCGGCCATCGGAATAACGCGAGATGGGCTTGTAGCCAGTCAGTGTGACGTTTGGAGTTAATGTTTCCTGAAGCATAATGACGAGGGGTTTTTCGCTAGAGCATGGAATGTACTGCTGCAAGGACGCCTTTTTACTAGGGAAGCCCCTGCAGTTCCATTGCCAAATAAGAAACGTCTCACTTGGCTTGGCCATCTTGGTGCTTTTGTGGGCTGGTGCTGCCCTCAGATTGGCTAAGAATAGCGTGGACGATGGGGCCCGTAGCGCCGGGCTGGGGTTGTACGACGGTGGTTGAGGTCAGAGCTGGTTTCACTACGCTTTCGAGAAACGACTCTACCTTGGATACTCGGTCGTTCTGCGCGGCCACGGTGATCTGCAGTTGGGCGAAATTCTCCCCGAGCTTATTGATGCTATCACTGAGCGCGGATAGCGTGTCTCGAAGCTCAGACCTGACTCGAATCGCTACACTTCCCTGTTCGTAGGCGACGGCCCTTTTCTTGGGAGCACTTTGACCCTCACTGCTGCTGTCGCCGGCTTTAGTGCTGTGCACCTCCATGGATAAGGGCATTGTATCGGCGACGCATGCGACGGCGGGTTGCGGTGGTGGGTTTCTCGCGTTCTTAATCTCAGCAATTTCGGACAAAAGCCTCTTTATGGTTTCCTTCATCACTGCGTTCTCGCGTTTCAGCTGGGAAATCTCGCGCGCGCTCTCCGCATGCGCTGGGAGTGACCCCGACAGTACCTCAGCTGGCCCTCCTCGGACCGTGTCGGCCCAGGTTATAGAGCCCGACTTCTTGCTTCTCGCTGACACCCCGTTTGGCTGCTGTTGACGCCCGGTAGACCTGGATCTAGACCTGGAGCGGCTCCTAGGCTTGTAGCGCCGGGCTCCTCCTCGGGACCGGGAGCGGCTCCTGGACCGGGAACGGCCCCTGGAACGGGACCGAGAACGTCGCCTGGAACGGCCCCCGGAACCACGTGACTGCTGGAAGTCCTGCCCATCCGTGGAGGGTGATGGTGGTGCCGTGGCTTGGCCTTGATCGGTGGCGCGAGACTTTTCCCAGCGTCTTCGTCGCACGACATACGGGATCTGGAATCTTTGCCTACAGTCCTTGTCAGCCGTGAGGTGTTGCCCACCACACAGCCTGCGCTTGGGGGTACACTTGTGTTGTGCGTCAGGATTTGAAGCCCCACGGCCCCGACATACGACGTCGCCTGGGCTGGGACACACATCAGCACGGTGACCGAGCCGACCACAAGCGTAACAATTAAATGTCTATTTTCTTGCGATAAAGCGAACATTGCACAAGGGTGGGGCCGTAGCGTACAAAGTTTGGGACTCTATGACCGTCGAAGGCGACGATTACCGTACCGGTGCTGCCTATGCGCTTGGCTGCCAGGGCGAGCGGATTTCTTTCATTTACGATCTTGTTGTCAATATCATTCGGGCCATCTACGAGTGGAATACCTCGGATCACGCCCTTGCACGTGGAATGAGGGGCGGCCTCGTAGGCACTGACCTCGTATGTTCGGCCCATGACGACGATCTGCCGAACTTTGACGTAGTGGTTGTCATTTTCCCTTCTAGGTGTGCTGACAACCATAATATTCTGCTGCACGTTGGGGCATAGCGTGTCGCCCCGCAAATCTTCGGCGCAGATGCTTGTGGCTGCCAGGATTGCATCAGCCACCACGGTGCAGCCGGTCTTGACAATATTGAGGCCTCCACGGGGCCGAATCACGATCTTCGTACCCTCCCTGGGGAGATGGGGCATCCGGCCAGCGCGGATGATTCTAGCCTTGATGTTATTGCCACTGTTGCGGCCTCGCGGGGCCTCGGCCGTTGTCGACTTCGTCTCGTTGAGAGTACCACCATTAGGATTAGCGCCTGCCGAGCACGCGCCAGCTCTTCTGGCGCCTGCAGACTGCCAACCTCGGTCTTCTGTCACCTCTTCGGGGGTTATGTCCTCCCCCACCACCTGATATTTCATTTTTTTCTGAAAATAAGCCCTGAGAAGAGCGAAAAGGGCACCCGGGAACGGCGACGCGGCTGGCGTCGCGCCGGCGTGGGCTTACCTCGTTAGGCTTAGCCCAGGCGGTGGCCGGCTCCGGAGAAAAAACGTTCCAAAACGTGAAAATAGTCCACTCACGCAGCAGGTTTTGCCATCAAAATAGTCCTGGCACTTTCACTGATGCGACACAAACAAAGCCGAACGCGCACTCGAAAAATTCACTTGAATATCATTGTAGGAAGCAGGAGCCGCTCGAAGGTCGTATGAACAACACAGACGCCCACGCTGGTACGCCATAAAAAAAAATTCGCATTCAAATTCCAGCATATTCCAGTATAAGGCATATGTACATCCTGTAAATCATTATTAAGGCGTCTGTCCACGTGCCCCATGGACTGTTACTAATACTTCTGAGCAGGCCTACCGCACGTGACGCTGTGGCCATTGTAACTTCAATCTTCTCTTCTTTTCACTAGCCGAGCCCGCACCAGTGCAGCAGCGCTTATCTTGCTTCCTGGCAGCATGTTGAAGTGATACGCGCACAGAACACGCTACAAAATTCTACCTTCTTAAACTCCACGACCGAAAACCTACGAAAATAACACGCTTCAGCGCAATCGGTTTGTTCGCTGATAACTCAGACTAAACAGACGAGTTGCCTGTTCAACAAAAAACTGTTATCACCGTGTAGCAATAGGCGACCGGTAATTTATTTATTTATTTATTTATTTATTTATTTATTTATTTATTTATTTATTTATTTACTTACTCACAACATACTGCAGGCCCACATGGGCCCAGGCAGGAGGGATAAATTGCGAAACAAAAACATAGCATTTCAAAAGGCGAAAAACAAACAAAATAAACGCTTACAGTTCAATTTCAATGTTAGGTTATGAGAAATCGATCAGGTCAATTGACTCAACTGAGTCAATCAATGATAATGGCAGTGAGTTCCATTCGTTAATAGTGCGAGGAAAAAAAGAAATTTTGAAGGTGTTAGTTCTTGTATGATATTAAGTTAAAGATTGAGGATGATGATGTCTGGTTAGTTTAGTTGATAACGGGCGTAGATATGGTCCAGGATGAAAAGAGAGTTTGTTATTCTTCAGAAGAAAAAGAAATTTGAGCCTGAGTATTTTACGTCTTAATTTCAATGTTTGTATTCCAAGAGTTTGCATGAGCGTTGTTGGCAAATCGGTGGAACGGAATTTAGAAAAAATAAATCTAACAACTTTCCGCTGAACCCTTTCAAGTAATATTGGCAATCGCAGAGAACTGTGTAATACGACGGCTTCTAGTTCGACGCACCACGCGGGCTAGCAGCGCTACACGCTCATTTTTGTACCACTCCGTTGAAAAAAGCACCTCTCCGTGGAATGTCAGTGCTTTAGAAGTTGGTTTTTTTTTTGTTTCTGCTAACCGTGACTGTGACGATGTCAAGCTACGAAAGCCATGAACGGTAAGAAAACTTTATTATCGCACCAAAATGATCTGCAATGCTTTTATGCTGCTCGGGGTACTGTCAATTTGGCTAGCATATCAGTCAATACAGAAGACAGTTTTCATTGTATTATGCGCTACTGCAGATATAAAATCACAATTTCAAAGATGTCAGGGGATCGGGATGGCTACAGCAGTGCGCTGAAGGCTCATTTCGGGATTGGTGCTTCGCCAGACATCGTCGGTTGTTTGGCATCAAGCCCGGCACTTATTGAGCGCGTTGAGATATTTTTTCAGCCTTCAGTGCGCTATAAGATGCATTTCTTAGTCGCAGCCAGATGCTTATTTGAACGCTGATCTTGGTCAAGCTGCGCGACATAGTGGCACATAAACAACACAGCCACACATGGACGGCGCCAAAGAATCGAGTCCCTGCGCTTGTTTAACGCACTTCTTCCTTCGTATGTCGTTATGGCGCACAGTTTGACGAAGATAAACGCAAACTGACTAGTGCAGTGCTTTGTGTATTCTGTCCCTTATAATGATCCTACAAATACCAGCCCGGAAGTCATTCTTCCGCGCAATACCTTACAAAGCTGCGCAACAATTCATCAAAAAGCTATTTTTGTCAGCACTTCATAAGCTTTTAAGGATCAGAAAAAGTGTAATCTCAAGAATGCACCTGTACACAGTAAAATGCCCAATATATTTAGGCCACTTAGGGCATAGACACAGCATGTGGTAGGAAACACTAGTTTTCCACGCAGCTCCAAGCTTTCATTACAGATGGCTTCAACCAGTTACATTTGTGATTGAAATTCTGACAAGTGGCGTCAGCACATTGCACTACAGATGGAATTTCTGGTAGGTTTATCCCTGCCCTATAAAATATTTCTTCAGAGTCATCCTTGTTACATCAGTGGCCACCATGGCCATCTGATCTTTGGTGTGAGATCTCAGAAGTAAAAATTAGTTGCAGATGATGGGTGATATGCAAGAGTACATTTCATTCCATTTTATTTCAGTAATTCATACTCTCAGACCTTTTTAGAGGGCTATTACAAGAGTGGAAAGAAACCATATTTTGACAGAATTGTGTGTAACACAAACACAAAGAACATTTTTGTTTGTGGAACACGTATCATTTCACAGCACGTATCGAAATACGTATAAAGAACTATTACATTTGCAGCTCACAACTGAAACAAGAAAACAAAGCATTAATTCAGAAACACATAATATAGAACCTATGAAACACGTAATAAAATGATAGTTTACTTAAGTTTAGCCACGTAATTTACAAGCGACATCAAAACGTTAATTCACGCTCAATCTGATAGTCTGAAATGTGGTTTGTTTCTCGAATGCACCCTGTGTTTCTAAATCACATCATATCCATGTAGGGACTGATGATGTGTGGGCGAAGTGCTGGAGGTTCATTGGTACAGCCATGAATCTTCCCTGAATTATGCCCAGTACGTCATCAAAGAGGGCTGTCTATCCGTCCATCCGTCTGTGTGTCTGTATCTCTCGTACGCATCGGAGTGAAGCGAGCGCCATCACCATCCCGTGAACACTCCAAGTGCTATGGGATGACTAAGACGGCGCACAAGCCTATGCTTAAGGAGCTTCGCTCCTAAACTATACTTGGAAGTATGTAGGACTTCGTCATCATTCTCCTTGCTTCTTCGCGGTGCAAAGGAAGAAGAGAGATATACTGACCAAAAATACTGCTAATAAATTTATACATAGCTACAGCTGCCTGACATAGTTATGCAATAGCATACTAGGTCACACACTCCTATTTTATTTCTTTGCCACTGTTTTTTTCTTTTATGTGAGAAACTTGTTGTATCACAATTTTTTTCGAAGTGAACATGGGTGATAGAATAGTACATTGGGATACTACGTGATGCAGTATTTACAAGCTTTCATGCTGCATATCGAGCATGTAGAGGGGAGAACGCACAAGTTAGAGCTTGTGTTGTGTCTTATCTATACTAGTTCAATTTGCGCTGTGCAAACTTGACTTTATGTTTACTTTTTCAGTAGCAGGACATGCGTTCACGATACTCGGGATATTTTTTTTTCTTTTCTATGCTTTTAAAAAAGCACAAGTGGGTCAACTTCTTGGAATGTAACGCAGCTGGAAATGCATCTCGACTTGCCTCAAATGCTCCAGGAATAGCCATACAAAATTGCTTTCAGAATGGCTGAGAAATTTTGAACAGCTTGTAGACAGACTGCATAACTGATCCTCTTTGTACTACATAACGAAGAGGAAAAACACAAGTCTTGGTTCTCAGAGGCACGTGTTCGGTGTTTCTCGGCGTTCGACGCCAGTCAGTTCTTGCAGGTGGTCATTCAGTTCAGAGAACCCATAGAGTTTTCGGTATATACACTAGTGAAGATGTTTATTAGTGGTTAAGGGCGTTATCACTGTTAGAACCGTCCAGAGACCACCACAGCAGGGAACCGAGCACGAACCGAGCATGCCGGGCGCTGGCGATGCTACTCGTTGTAGGCGCATCTTCTTCACACGCTAGAGAAACTCTGGCGCCAGTGTCTGTGGGAGCTGCAACGCATAGCGTTTCAGCGAGCATGGTAATTATGGGTATGACATGGATTTGCCTAGTCTTCGTACTTTACGTTCGTCCTGGCTTCGCGTGATTTGAAGCTGCTTTGTCACGAAACAACAATGGGTGAAGGTTCGGCAGTCACGCTTCAGCAACTTGACCTTTTAGGCTTACCACTTCAAATCAGGTCACGAAGTGAAAAATGGTTTGTTCTTTCTTTCAAAACAAAACCGAAACACAGCAATAAACAAAGTCGCTACAAGTGCGCTTACCGCACTCAAGCACGAAGACTAGGCAAATCCATGCCATAAGCATAATTCTCGTGGTCGCTGAACAATCGCAGTGCCAGTGTCCCCTCTAATTTTTTAGGAAACTGTGAGAGAACCAGATAACGTCGACAAGGCACTGATCAACACTGGAGGTGTGTGCTTTTGCTTTTGCTGGGCAAATGGTCCAAGGACCAGGCAAGGTAGTCAATCATACCTCGGGACTACGGATCGGGTGAGGTGGCTGCTGTTCCATCTGCTGTTCTGATGGGCTGCTGTTTAGAGCTTTCTTTGTACTTGGAGCTATACTTTACAACTACTGAAGTCACGGCCAGAAACAAAAGTTTGGATTTTTGAGACCTTTCATGTAACTTTCGTTCGAAACGAACCACTCTCTTGGGGGATATGTACGTCCTTTATGAAATCACCAATCAACCCTTAGCCCTCATTTCCCAGCGGCTGCACCTGTCCGAGGTTGTGGTCAGACCTGCGACGCAGCGGAGGGCGCAAAGAATATCTGGGTCCGGACAGGCCACTGTTGGAATTTGGACTTGGCCACGTGCAGTGATAGAATGCTATCAACTGAGGCTAGTCTGCGTAGACTAGAACATTAGGAGGGTAGACAGTGCTCTGCGAGGCTGGCACCTACCCCACGCAGGATCCTGTGAATAAAGTATTTTCTCTCTCTCTAGCTGCGCCATCCGAGGAATTGGACGGTGCTAAACGGAATGTAATAGGGCTCAGTGAAGATACGAGGACAAATGAAGCTTATACTGTGTTTAACAAAGACCGCGTCCTGTGCTACCATTGATTAGTGGGCAAGAAAGAACTAGGGGTGCAGTTTTTTATACACAAGAATATCGCTGAAAACATAGAGGAAAACTGTAGCATCAGTGAGAGGGTGGCAAAAATAATAATTAAGTTTACGAAAAGGCACAAAATGAAGGTGGTACAGGTCTACGTGCCTAAAATGAGTCATAATGATCATTTCGTTGAACGCTTCTATGAATAAGCAGACTCAGTCATTAATAAAGCAACAACACAGCCTGCCATTCGGATGGGCGACTTCAATGTCAAACTTGGCAAGAAACAAGCTGGAGACTATGCAGTGGGGTAATACGGCATCAACTTTAGAACTTCCTGAGAGGAGTTATTATTTGAGTTCGCAGAGCGTAATAATTTACGTATCTTGAATACCTTTTTTAGAAAACAGGCTAACCGTGAGTGGGCGTGACGAAGTCTTAATTCCGAAACTAAAAACGAAATAGACTTCATTTTGTGTGCACACCCAGGCATTTCACAGGATTTAAAAGAAGTAGGCAAGATCTAATGCAGTCACCATATTGACACGAGCATGTAGTGTGTTTGTGGCTGTTGCGTGGCTAGTATCATCATTACTTGTGCGTTTTTAAGGATTTAGTCGGCAGAAAGACGACGACAAACTCGCGCTGCTCAATCGAAGCTGTTCCGCTGTTTGCTACATTGTTACTTGCACTGACTTTATTACCGTGACAAACTGGTGAAGCTGCTGGGTACAATCCCAATTCGCTAGTTTTAACTCAAGCCGCTTCAAGCGGCTGCCACCATTTCAACAATTCCGGAGAAAAACCTGGCACTTCGACTCAGCCGCCGCTTGCTAGGACTACCTCTTGAGTTTGGTCCCTTGAGCTCGGCAAGAATGACCACCAAAACGGCAAGTCAGACGCAAGAGAGCAACGTACACCAACTCACATACAACCCAAGCTTCGTCTACGCAGCACGCACACCGAAGCCATTTCATGGCGATGTGTTTGAGAACGTAGATGACTGGCTAGACCACTTCGGTTGTGTTGAAGCCGCCAACGACTGGAATTACACCAAGAAGCTTCGCTACGTCTGTTTCGCACTTGAAGACTATGCTCGCATCTGGTATGAGAGTCATGAGCTGTCTATCCCCAACCGGCATGAATTTCAGCGACAGCTATGCCAGGCATTCAGAAATCCCGAAAGAAAAGAAAAAGCCGAGAAGTTTCTGCAGAGCCGGATTCAGAAGCCAAATGGGTATGAGCCAAGATCTCCTAGGAGACAAGACAAGACAAGAAGCCAAATGAAAACGCGGCTATGTTTGGCGAAGACATGTCAAGCTTGTTTAAGCGCGCTGACCCAGGGATGGATGAAACAAAAAAAGTTCGACTGCGAGGTGTCAAGGAGCAACTTTTTGCTGGACTCATACGCAAGCCCACAACCACTGTCGATGAGTTCGTCGCGGAAGCTACTACCATGGAAAGAGCACTTCAGCAATGCTCTCTACAGTACGACCACCAAGCTTCTGTTGCCGCGGTGTCACCTTTCACCTGTGGACAGGACTTATCAGCACTCCGTGAGCTTGTGCAGAGCATGGTCCGCGAGGAGCTCTAAAAAGTTCGTCCCACTTCTACTCACCCAAGAGCGATGATTCTGGAGACATTATTTGTGATGAACTCAGGAATGTGACCCCATCATTCCTCCCAATACGTGCGAAAGCTCCTGCTCTCTCTTACGCCGAAGCATTGAAGAGTCCTCAACTTTCTACCGGACGCCGGACGCTCTCTACTTTCTCGCCAATGCCCCGCCAATTCGCACCTGCAAATAACTGCGAGAGCACTTCCCAGTATGACGTTCCGCGAGAAGTCACCCGTAAGTCTGACAAATGGCGCACCTCTGACAAGCGCCGCCATGGTGGTCTAGTGGCTAAGGTACTCGGCTGCTGACCCGCACGTCGCGGGATCAAATTCCGGCTGTGGCGGCTGCATTTCCGATGGAGGCGGAAATGTTGTGGGCCCATGTACTCAGATTTGGGTTCACGTTAAAGAACCCCAGGTGGTCAAAAAATTTGGAGCCCTCCACTACAGCGTCTCTCATAATCAAATTGGGGTTTTGAAACGTTAAACTCCACAAATCAATCAATCATTCACCTCTGACAACACGCCCCTTTGCTACCACTGTGGCGAAGTGAGCCATCTGTACCGCCAGTGTGCGTATCGCAGGATGGGCCTTCAGGGGCTTCACCCTAACGCGCGTCGACCTAGCAACAGGGAGCATCCTCGCGAGATTCAGCAATACCTATAGCAGTGCAGCAGCCGTTTCCTCCTGCACAAAGCCACCAGCCACGATCACCTTCTCCTCGGTGCCTCGGCTCGCCTAGTCGTTACGCCACGTTCTCTGGTGTAAAAAACAGGTCCCCAAGTCCTGGCCTATGCCAGGAAAACTGGGGCGAACGGCCTCTGGGAGTAGGGCCGCAGGTGACCGAACTGACAAACATCCTTCATCATGACACGTTGGCGACGCCGATATCTCTGTCACGAAATTTTTTGAATGCGACGCAGCAATTCGCGCCAATATTTACATAACCGTCGACAATCACTCGGCCACAGCACTCGTGGATACTGGCGCCGATTACTCCGTTATGAGTGGTGACTTCGTGCCTGCTCTCCAAAAAGTGCTGGCGCCATGAAACGGTCCGCAGCTCCGTACCGCGGGTAGTAATCTACTGACGCCGGTTGAGAGGTGTACTGCCCGAGTACATACTGGCGCTTCGATCTTCATCAGGACTTTCGTCGTACTTCGGGAATCCTTCAGGCGCGTCATCTTGGGATTAGACTTACTTCGAGAAAATGGAGCTATTATAAAGCTCCGAGAATCGCTGGTGACGTTTGCACGTAACGAACATTCTCAGGATTGTGAATCGCGTATGATGGCGTTGCGTGTGTCCGACGATTCAGTGACAGAACCGCCCTGTTCCAGTGTTCGGGTTAACGTGCAGAGTGACATCAACGGAACGGCTCTCGGAACTGTGGAAGGCAATGGGTCCATGCTCTTGTCTCGTCAAGTATGCGTCGCCCGTGGTCTCATAGAACTGACATAAGAGCTTGCGAAAACTCTACCAGCAAATTTCAGTCATAAATACCAGCACTTCATGACGCAGTGTTTCATGGCTTACTTCGAAGAAATCGGAGACTCAAAAGCGAACTTATCACTCGCGCAACTCTCTTCCGGTCCTTACGACAACAACAGTCTCCAGTCAAGCTTGATGTGAACTTCGCACTGTCGACTTCAGAGCAAGAGAATCTTCGCTCCCTCCGGTTTTCTTTCAGTGATTGCTTTTCCGCGGAGTCCAAAATCAAACAGACACCCGTCACGAAACACAGAGTTATAACAGAGCCTGACGAAAGGCCTATTCGACAACATGGTTACCCAGTTTCTCGCAAAGAACAAGACGCCATTCCCAGCCAAGAGCAACAAATGTTTGCTGACGACATCATTCAGCCATCTACAAGCCCATGGGCATCACTGGTTGTGTTGGTGAAAAATAAAGAAGGTACATTGCGTTTCTGTGTTGATTATCACAAACTGAACACCGTGACAAAGAAAGACGTTTACCCGCTTCCTCGCATCGACGACTCACTCGACCTTCTTAGAAAAACCCCATATTTTTCATATAGATCTACGCTTTGGTTATTGGCAAATTTGAGGTCGATGAGCGTGACCGGGAAAAGACCGCCGTCATTACTCCTCACGGGATCTTCAAATTCAAGGTGCTTTCTTTTGGACTGTGCTCTGCTCCCGCGACTTTTCTACGAATGATGGACACATTTTTGTCCGGTCTCAAGTGGAAATCGTGTCTTGTTTATTTAGATGACGTCGTAGTTTTTTCATCGACTTTCGAGCAGCACCTTCAATGTCTTTGTGCCGTACTTGAGGCGCTACGAACGGCTGGCATGTCGCTCAAGCCCGAGAAATGCCACTTCAGCTACGAGGGGCTCAAGTTTCTCGGCCATGTCGTCAACAATGACGGAATTCACCCAGACCCCAATAAAACAGTGGCGGTCGCTGCCTTCCCGACTCCGACGAACAAACACGACGTATGCTGTTTTCTGGGCCTTTGTGCGTGCTATCGTCGCTTCGCTCCGAACTTTTCAAAAATAGCAGAACCCTTAAACCAACTCACGAGAGACAACGTTGCTTTTGTGTGGGCCCCAGAACAACACGAAGCTTTTTGCGAGCTACGACGACGCCTCGAGACTTCTTCAATCTTGGGTCATTTCGACAAAAATTCCGACACTGAAGTGCATACCGATGCAAGTAATGTCGGCTTCGGAGCCAAGTTCCGACCGTATTTGTACGGGCGACCGTTCAAAGTAGTCACTGACCACCATTCTTTGTGCTGGCTTGCAGGCCTCGAAGAGCCCTCAGGCCACCTAGCTCGATGGAGTCTCCGCTTACCAGATTTTGACGTTTATGTGGTTCACAAGTCAAGGCACAAGCACGCCGATGGTGACTGCCTATCATGTGCCCCAGTCGAGTCGATTCCTCCTGACCAAACTGACGACTAAAATTTTCTCATGGCCGTCACAGCCTCCGACTTGCCTCAGAAACAACGTAATGACACTTACCTTCGCCCGATCATCGACTATCTCGGGGACAAGCTTGAATAGCCCCCACGAAGATTCAGGCGCATGTTTTTATCATTTTTTCTCCGTGACAACGTCCTGTACAAGTGGATCTTTGATCCCCACGCTCGAACCGTCCTACTGGTTATACCATTTCTGATGCGAGACGACATCCTTAAGGCGTACCATGACGAAACATCTTCCGGGCATTTAGGGTTCACGCGTACTCTGGCTCGTATCCACCACACGTACTACTAGCCCAAACTGTCCCGTACCGTCAAGCACTACGACAGACCTGCCGAGACTGCCAACGTCGCAAGACTCCGCCCATGAAACCTGCTGGTCTTTTACACCCTGTGGAGCTACCCCGAGAACCATTTCAACAAGTTCGCATGGACCTGCTATGTCCATTTCCGAAATAATCAGCGGTGAATTGCTGGATAATAAGTGCCACTGATTATTCAACCCGTTACTGTGAAACACGAGCACTTCAACGTGGTACGGCAAGCGATGTCGCGGATTTCTTCATTCATGCTGTCATCCTGTGCACCGGCCGTGGCTCTAACCGACAGAAGCACGGCCTTCACTGCCCAACTGCTGGAAGACGTGATGACATTCAGCGGCACCCCACATCGCCGAACGATAGCTTACCATCCACAAGCTAACGGTATAATGGAACGACTGAATACGACCATCACATACATGATTCCCATGTATGTCGACGTGAACCATAGAAACTGGGACAGCGTCCTCCCTTTTGTAACTTTCGCATATAACACCGCCGTGCAAGAAACTACAGGATTTACACCTTTCCGCCTGCTTCACGGCCGCGAAGTTACTACGATGTTAGACGCCATGCTTTTACCTGACGCCTTTATGACCACCACCGAAAATGCTGACCAGTATGCGCCGCGCAACGAAGAAGCTTGACAACTAGCCCGCTTGCGCATTCGCTCTCAGCAACAACACGATGCTCATAGGTACAACTTTTGCCACAAAGAAGTCACCTACCACCCCGGAGATAAAGTATAGCTCTGGAGTCCCGAACACCAACGCGGCCGCTCTGAGGAACTCTTGCGTCGTTATTTCGGTCCTTAACGGGTTCTTCATCGCCTAAGCAATGTAAACTACGAAGTTATCGCAAAGCCCAGCTTCTGGTTTTCCGTCGTGGTGCCCAGCCGGACATTGTCCACGCGGCTAGGATGAAGCCGTATTACTCACGCTGAAGACTTGCTCTTGCCGTCATACATCTGAAAGTATCTAGTCAATGCTTTTCGAGAGGGGGAGTAATTACATGAGCACGTAGTCGGTTTCTGGCTGTTGCGTGGCTAGTATCATCATTACTTGTGAGTGTCGAAGGATTTGGTGTGCAGAAAGACGACGACAAACTCGCGCTGCTCAGTCGAAGCTGTTCCGCTGTTTGCTACGCTGTTACTTGCACTAATTTTATTACCGTGACAATATCAATGTAAGGGCTCGTATTTACCTAGATCTAAAAAAACAAAGCCATAAACTTATACACAAGAAGTCAAATAATGAGCTAGGCGTGAGATGGAAAGTACAGAAATTCAGGTCTTCGCTTCAGAATAGATTCGAGGCTCTAAACGAGATAACCTACTTTAGCGTTGTTAAAATTAAAGATAGTTTTACTATATATATAGTATACTCAAAGAGTGTTCAAAAGATGCCAGAGTTACAGTCACTAGACGGGACAGAGACAAACAATCTTACGAGACGAAAAATCTCGTAAAGAGATGACAAACCACGAAAGCCTTAAATGCAACTGACAAAATCGCGCTCAAGGAGCTTTAGAAGTTTATAAATAGGCGCAAGGCAGCCGACATGAAAATGTATAACATCGAGAGAATTGAGCAGGCTGTAACAAGTGGCAGAAACCTAAAAGCTGGGAAGACAGACTTCTGTATAGGCATAGACTTTTGCATAAAGATAGGATAGTTGAGGTGGCGGAGGAGTTGTACAGAAGGCTGTGCAAAAGCCAAAACAACGAGGATGATATCGTAAGAAGCAATTATAGCCCAAGAAAATTCAGCATCCCACAGGTGCGAACAGGGGAAATAAGAAAAGGCCTGGAAGGAATGCAAGGAGACAAAGTCCCCAATGAGGATAAGGTAACAACGGACCCGCTGAAAGATGGTGGAGAAATCGTGTTAGAAAACTGGCCAGCTCAAATACGAAGTGTCTCTTCATGGGTAGGGTACCCAAATCTTGGAAGAACTTCATCATCTTAATTCAGAAGAAATGAGACGTCAAGGACTTGAAAAACTACAGGCCTTTCAGCTTACTGTCTGTTCTCTACAAACTATGTACCAAAATAATAACTAATAGAAATAAAGCGGCATTAGAGTTCAATCAACCAAAGGACCAAGCAGGATTTTTCACACACTACTCCACAATAGACCATACTCATACTATCAATCAGGTAATAGAGAAATGCGCAGAATACAATCGACCCCTATACATAGACTTCATAAATTAGGAGAAGGCGTTTGACTCAGTCAAAACATCAGCAGTAATGTAGGCAGTGCGTAATCAGGGTATCGATGATCCATACATAAACGTACTGGAAGAAATCTACAGTGGTTTCACAGCCACCATAGTTCTCCATAAAGAAAGCGACAAATGCCCTAAAAGAAGGGTGTATGGCAGGGAGGCATGATCTCTGCACTGCTATGCGCCACGTGTTTACAGCAAGTTTTCTGAGTCCTAGATTGGTAAGAGTTAGGGATACAAGTTAATGTTGAGTACCTAGTAACCTGCAATTTCCTGATTACATTACCTTGATGTGTAACTCAGGGAACGAATTACAGCTCATGATTACTGAACTAGACATGGACTGCAGAAAAGTAGGTGTGAAAATTAATATGCACAAAACTAAAGTAATGTGCAATAGTCTCGGCAGAAAACAGTACCTTGCGGTTGGTGGAGAGATGTTAAACGTTTTGAAATATTATGTCTACTTAGGACAGGTAGTAACCATGGAGCCGAACCGTGAGAATGAAATAACTGAAAGAATAAGGATTGTGTGGATCACATTCGGCAAGCATTCTCAAATGATGACTGGCAATTTCGCACTAATTCTCAAGAAGGAGGTATGTAACAGCTGCGTTTTGCCGGTACTCACCAACGAAGCAGGCATTTGGAGGCTAACAAAGATGGTTCAGCTTAAATTGAGGATGACGCACCAAGCGATGGAACGAAAAATGATAGTTCTAGCTTTAAGAGATAAGAAGAGAGCAAAGTGGGTTAGCGAACAAACCTAGGCTTATGATACCATAGCTGAAATCAAGAAGACGAAATGTACATGGGTCAGGTACGTTGCACGTATGCACGATAACAGCTAGTCATTAAGGGTGAGTGACTAGATTCCCAATGAAGACAAACGCTTGAAGGGGTGACTGAAAGTTAGCTGGGCAGATAAGATTAAAATGTTGGCAGGTATAACGTGGAAGCAGGAAGCAAAAAAAAACTGGGTTGATTGGCAGATCATGCGAGAGGCGTTTGCCCTGCAGTTGGTGTAGTCAGGCTGATGATGAAGATTACTTGAAGGTGACCTTTTGTACAGAGTTTTGTATTTTTTAGAGTGTCTGGGTGTCCGCGGCATTCCATTGTATGAAGTCCTGGGCCCTCATCAGCAGGCGTTCTATTACTCTGAGGTATTGTACACCCGCGTGCACGTATGTGCAGACTGCGCGAGCAAGCAGTTTTTGCTCTGTGGGAGGACACGTTGTGGCAGTTTCAGACCTTGACGTGGTGTGTCAGGAGCATGCATGGTGACCACATGCTGTTCACATGAGAGCCCGCAACTGCCACAACACGTCGCCCCGCCTCGCAAAACAAAAACCAGCTACTCGCATGCCTTACAAAGGCGTGGACGCGGCTGTACATTTAGGCACAATGGGAATAAAGTCCAGATTATGCCCACCGCAGGATCTTGTTCTGAATGTCTCGTGAGTCTGCAAAAAATGTTTTTTTTTTCATCTGATAGAACTTCACCGGAGATATGCGGATTTTCAGTGGATATCCCTTACAGCCCAGACGGACATACATGACATTTCTGGGTGATATCTGGTTGCTTAAGTTGCTTTCAAGTCGCCTCGTCTGCGTACTTATACGGACGAAAACCGTCACTTCCACGTGGCAGTATCCTTTTAATTACTTGAGCTTCTAGCTTCATTCTTGGTGGGCTGGTGAGCCATTACGACACCAAGTTTACAGCCTATTTCGTCCGAGGCTTCGAACTAATTGTGTTTAAAAGGCGTCTGAAAGCAGCAGCCCGTGAAGCGGCTCAGAACCCAAAAATCCGTCAATTAGCGAAGCAACTTTTTGAAAAACATTTTTGAACTGACTGCAAAAAGTTTACACTGCAATAAATTATTTATAAAATGACATCAACGTTTAGCCTCCTACGCAGGCGGCATCCTCAGTTTGTTGCAAGCCGATAAAATTGAACCAGGATTTGGAACTCCCCCCCCCCCCCTGCCATCGTTCATCAAGCTGTGCCCTGTCATCTAGCACTATTAAACAAGTTCCGTCTTTGCGCTGCAATGCAGGTTCTTTCTAATATTACTTGTAGCTCACTAAAGTTGAGCCTCGGAAAGTATTAAAGGACACAGCCGTTTGGATTTTAACGAAACCCATACAAAATGTTTAATTAAAGGATAAAAATCACAGAATATGCACGAAGTGAATGATGATCGAAGGGGCCAAGCGTTCATCAGTCAGTCCGTGCTTTCGTCCGTGCGTCCATTCGCCCGTGTGACCGCCCCTCTGTCTGTCTGTGCGTCTGTCAGTCTTTCCATCTATCTAGTGAACACTCCTAGTACAGCCATCTGAAATCTTTTCGTCATGTATCGTCATGTACAAGTGCCGCCATCTAATGTACATTCTAAGGACTGCTCTTTCGGGTATGTGTCACTAGTGCCTACATACACCATCGGAGGATAAACAGACCCACACCCTAGGAGCTTCGCCATTAAAAGGCGAAAATTCTCCACAAAACTAAACACTTCATAAACAGTTGACTGTACACGGCGAAACGCATCTACAAACACCCGACAAGAAAGTTCAAAGTCTGCAACCAAACCTAAAGTCCGAATTCGGGTGAGCGGTGGAGTAGGGCAAGGTATCAGTGCAGTCTCACCAACACGTTGAAGTTCGGCGACGATGAGCAAACCGGAACGCGGTGGCTCCGACTTTAGAACGTGGGCTTGCTGGTTATGAGAGAACGCTGGGTGCTGGCTACGCGTCGAGAAATCCTGGTCAACCTGGCTAGGCAGCTGGGCGCACAGCTCGGGCCCGACGCCCAAAATCTGTTGCTCGCCTATCAGCACCGAAGTCAGCAAGCCCTGGGCAAGATTTCAGGACCGGACGGCCACGGTCCCCTCAAGCGGGAACGTAGCGGCAGGAAGCCCCGGCCGGTTGAAGTCTTCGAGGCTCGGGTCCGACCGGCCCGGTGACAACCTTTCGCTCGCCACGTCCTCTTCGAACTCTCTTGCTCTTCTCTGCTCAGATCTCTCTTCAGCTCTGATCCACTTGTTTCATCTTGATTGGAAATCCTGCAGTTTTGTGGGGCCCAGCTATTGGTCCCTGGAATTTCCGTGTTACTTGACCATTGTACATCTTCACTTTTTCTCTTGGTGATATCGCACCACGCGTCTTGTCTTGTCTTGTCTTGTCTTGTCGCCTAGAAGATCTTGGCTCATAGCCACAAGAGGGGTTGGCCATACTGTACCCTGTATTAGATATTTTTTGTACAACGCTTGTAAAAAAGGGAGAAATTAGATAAAAACAATAATAGTGTTACTTTGCAAAAAAATGTGAAAAAGTGCAGAAGAATTTGATAAACCAGAATATGTAAACAAATTAACAAGAATGAAGAAGGCGGACAAATATTTGGATATATCAGGCAGTACCACTAGCTGCGTCTTCTTTCCTGTTGCCTGAATGAATTTATGTAGCGCTGACAGATAGCACTGCGGCCCGCACCCAACTCACTGGCTCCAAACAATAATATGTGTGGATTTATTAAATGAAAATCCGAGCATACCAATCAGTCTCTCAAGAATTATTCGGCGCAGTGAGGCGAAGCGGTGGCATGTGAGAAGAAAGTGATCTATTGTTTCCGTTTCATTGCAAACTGCACATAGGTTAGTTGATGAAAATTTTGATTTGTGGACATAGAAATTTAATCGAGGAACTCTACAGCGAAATCTTGTGAGGGTCACCTCCCATTGACGGGAAAGGCACTTTGCGGTGTTCCCTATAAATTGCAAGCGCCCTCACGCTCTCTCACTTGATGTCTTCGACGTCATCGTCGTTTATGCCGAACCACGCGAGCATTTCGCTTCTTCTTCCTTTTTGCTCCACGTACTTTTTAAGGACGCACTTGAAAACGCCTACCGCTCATCCCAAGAACGCATTTATGGGTTGCTTTAGCAACATCCTGTTTGAGCTGTTTAAAGCCTCGTTGATCCTTTCCTGACTGTTTCACCGGTTTAAGTGACGTCGGAACCCCCGCATTGTACCTGTAGACGACCCAGCTGTCCGCAGGTCTTGTGGTTCCGCAAACACATGTCTCAAGGTGTTATAGTATGTATGCGCTGTGGGCGCAAAGCTCGCAAAACAGGGCAGTGTTGCTGACCGTAGGGCAATTACCCTATTCGTAGAGTATTTTCAGATTTTTTCGGCCCGGATAGGGTAGTAGGGCGGTATTTCAATTTTATTTAAAAAGGTAGGCTAATTTCCACATATTGCTTTTCGTCGAACAGGTAAGAATGTACGCGATCCGCACAACATTTACTGAGGTAACTGCCTTAAGAAGGTCTGAAAAATATCATTGAAAAAAGGTCACAGCTTTGCCACCAAGGCGTAGCAATGAACGCGAAAGCAACAAATTGGAAAGTCACGTACAGAATGGCAAGCAGATGGAAACGTGCCCTGCGTTTGTCATGCACAAATGAGAGGCAAAACGTACTACCATGTACAGATGAAGTCAAATAAGCGTCTCAGTTGTTACTTCGCTGTGTCTGAAAAGCACGCCTTTTGCGCTAACAAAGACTACGCAACGGTTTTAGTGACCTTTGTGCGCCTAGTAACTACAGCAGAATCGTTCCGGTGAGAGCTTAAGGCCAGCCAAGACATACGATTGTCCCCGCTGCGAGATAAGCACGCACGTTATCGTCCACCCTGCTCCCTCTCCGCGGTGATGGTCAAACATTCGATAACCATTAAATTGTTACAGAGAGGATATTAAATTGGAGCCTAAATGGCCTTCTCCCGTCACACCACTAGGGGGGCCAAAGTACGTGTTGGAAATGAGAGCACGCGCTGCCGCGTCGTGATGATGTGGCGACACTCGCTCATCGTGCCATCTTGCTGGTAATGCTGAAAGCACGATAGTTATTTCCGAGATTCCCCTCACCAGCGGTGAGTGGTAGTAGATATTATCAGCTTGGCATTTGTACACATATATGGTGAGTGACGGTGACGCCGACGGCAAAATCTAGCTGAATGTGTCTATAATTTCTATGGTAATAAAACTGGAAGTGTATTCAGTTGCATCTGACCAGCATAAGGCAGACACCAAAGATAATAGGTGATACAATACCCTATGCTACTATTGTTTTCTTTCTGATGCGTGTTTGCTATGCGACGCATTTCTTTGCGTACTGCAAACGCTTTTGCCGTCTATCTATCTATCTATCTATCTATCTATCATCTATCTATCTATCATCTATCTATCTATATATCTATCTATTTATCTATCTATCTATCTCTCTATCTATCTATCTATCTAGCCGGCTATGACTTTGAGCTTTCCTGGCCGCTTCAATAATGGCATCGATACCAAAGTTGGTTGGGCATAACATGACTGTATGATGCGCATAACTGACTACTCATGACATTAAAATTATGACATGCATGCCATTAATGTGATGATTTATATTTTATGGCTTTGCTGGTCTTGCGGTGGTTTGGTTCACATGACATATTGGTGGGGTATGACATGACTGCATTGCGAACATAAGTGACTTACCCTAGCGTGGAAATGATGAAATGCATGCTGTGTAAGTCATGACTACATGGCAGCTCATGGTGCGCTCGCGATCGTTTCGCTAGCTTCACATATTCCAAACTTGATATCACGTGCCGTGAGACGACGAATGTAAATTACACGTCCAAACATGATAATCATGACATGCCCTCCATGTAAAACATGACTACAAGCTACGTTCATAGTGCGGTTGCAGCCATTTCGCTAGCTTCACATGCACGAAATTTGGTGTTACATTACGTGAATGGATTATGAAGGTATATGACTGGTGCAAACATGATAATAAAGAGATGCGTGTCATGTACGAACATTACTACATGCCACGCTCATGATGTGCTCAAGGCTGTTTCGCCAGCTTCACATATACAAAAGTTAGGATCACGTGACGTGAATTGACGACATATGTACGTGACATGTCCAAACTGTAACAGACCGGACTATGCTTTCTTTCCCCCTTCCCCGCTGTGAGCGCGGCTACTTAAGCCCAGCAAATAAACGGCCAGGGGTCTTTCGTCATGGCGAGGCCCAGCCAAGTGTTCATCGTCGTCTTGTCTCTGAGGTAAACGTTACATGGTGTCAGAAGTGGTCCTGACGTTCGAAATGAACCACGTCAAGCCCCCGGAACCGCTGCAACTGTCCGGCAACATCAGGAAAAACTGGCTGGTATTCAAGCAGAAGCTGCAGCTGTTCATCACCGCTACGGAACCGGAGAAGCCCCGTCCATCGGCCGTAAAACCAGCGATTCTTCTGAGCACCGCGGGGGACGAGGCACTTGATGTCTACAACAACTTCTCGTTTGCCGCAGGTGAGAGCAGAAAAGATTATGACACGTTAGTACGCAAGTTTGAAGAATATTGTGTCGACCAAGATATTGAAGTCTACTAAAGGCACATTTTTCGACTGCGAACACAGGAAGAGGCCGAGCCTTTTGAGTGGTTCCTACGGGACTTAAAAAATCAAGCAAAGCTGTGCAACTTCGGTACACTTGAAGAGTCCATGATCAGGGATCAAGTGGTGTTCGGGACAAATAATGCGGAACTTCAAGAAAACTTGCTGAGTGACAAAGACTTAAACTTGCAGAAAGCAGAAGAAATTTGCAAAGCCGCTGAGCTTGCTGCCATTCAGAGCGCAGCATGGTCAAATGAAAGCCTGCACGTTGACTTTACACGCCGCACACACCGCACGAAGTTTGCGAATGGAACTCGGTGTCGAAATTGTAACAAGGTACATGCCCCCGAGCGGTGCCCAACGTATGGAAAAACTTGTTATACATGCAAAAAACGAAATCACTTCGCCACATGCTGCAACAGTGCGCGCAAAATAAGCGAGGTTCACAAAGCCGAAGAAAGCGATGAAAATTTTGACATCTTAGGCATCAGCATTTGCGGCGTCACCGGAGACATAGGAGCGGATTGGATGGTTCGCGGAAAAATAGCCGGTCAGGAGATACAATTCAAGGTAGATACCGGGTCTCAGGCGAATTTGCTGCCCCTAACCCTGTTCAACCGATTCGCCTACGCAAGCACTCCGCGAAAGAGCGCCGCTGTCCTCACCGCATACAACGGCAGTGCAATCAAACACGTTGGCGTGGCGACCGAAGACCTCGAGATAGGCGAAGCACAGCATTCAGTCTCGTTCTTTATCGTGAAAAAGGGGCGCAAAGCCATCCTTGGCTTAAAGACATGCCAGCAGTTTGGTCTGGTACCGGTGACGACGGACGCCGTGAATGTAGGCGATGAGCAAACGAAATTCCAGCTTGCATTTCCTGACCTCTTTAGCGGCACCGGCTGCGTCAAGCGACCCTACAAAATGGTGCTACGAGAGGATGCCGTTCCAGTCGTGCAGCCTGCCCGCAGAGTACCCATAGCGTTGAAAGGACGCCTGCGACAAGAACTGCAACGAATGGAAAAGGCCTCAATCATCGTCAAGGTGGATGAACCAACTGACTGGATGAGCCCCCTGGTAGTTGTGCACAAGAAGGATGGTACCCTTCGCATTTGCATGGGCCCTAGAGCAGTGAACAGAAGCATTAAGTGGGAGCACTATCCTATGCCTTCACGAGAGGACATAGAGAGCGAGCTGGCAGGAGCACAATACTTCTCCCGGCTCGACGCTAATGCCGGCTTTCATCAGATTTCTTTAGATGAGGCCACTTGACGAATATGCACTTTTGCGACACCATTTGGGCGGTACCGTTTTTTGCGTCTGCCTTTCGGAATTTTCTCAGCCAGCGAGGTGTTCCAGAAGACTCTAGCAGAGATGTTCGAAGGGCTGCCGGGAGTGCGCGTCTACGTAGATGACGTTTTAATATGGGGCGACTCAAAGGAAGAACACGACGAACGCGTCATTGCAGTGCTAAGGCGGGCGCAAGGGAAGGGCTGACATTTAATCCAGCTAAATGCGTGTTCTGCACCACGCAGGTTGCATTTCTTAGCGATGTTATCAATAGAGATGGAATTCGTCCTATTCCCGATTTAATCGAAAGCGTCCGTGCCATGCCAGCCCCAAAAGATAAACAGGGTGTGCGCAGATTACTCGGGGTTGTGAACTACTTTCGGAAGTACCTGCCAGCTTTGAGCGACAAAACGGCGTTGCTGCGTAGCCTGGTGAAAGAAGCATCGGTGTTTGAGTGGACAACAGCCCATGAGCGCGAGTGGGACCAGATCTGCGCAGCGCTCGCTAAGCCTCCGTTGCTGGCTCTTTTTGATAAAAAAAGAAACACTAAGATAACTGCGGACGCCTCAGGAACAGGTATCGGCGCTGCCTTATTGCAAAGACACGGGGATGACTGGCGCCCAGTGACCTACGCCTCAAGAGCACTGACGCCGAGTGAAGAGCGATACGCTCAGATAGAAAAGGAAACACTGGCAATTGTTTTCGCTTGTGAAAAATTTCATCAGTTCGTGTATGGACGAAGCATTACGATAGAAACTGATCACAGGCCATTACTTGCGATTGCTGAAAAGAACATTGCAGATATGCCACCCAGGCTACAGCGGTTTTTCGTCCGTCTTATGAAATATGATCTTTTGTTGCAGTTTGTACCTGGTAGGGACCTGTTACTCGCAGACCTGCTGTCTCGTGCCGCACTACAAACTGGCGGAGGCGACCAAGTCGAGGACGTGGACGTCCACACAACGCAAGTAGTCACCAGCATCATAAGCAAAGCGACTATGTTGCGGCTGCAGAAGGAAACCCTCGAAAATCCGCTTCTCAGCCGCACCATGAAACAAATGGAAGATGGCATGGCAATAGACGGCGTACTGAAACCGTATGCGGAAGAGCTATCCGTAGTCAATGGAGTGGTGCTAAAGGGTTGCAAAGTTGTGGTGCCTAAATCAATGCGTGCGGAAATTCTTGAGCGAATTCACGAAGGCCACTTGGGTATGAACAAGTGCAAAGCTAGAGCCCATAGACTAGTTTTCTGGCCGGGAATGAGCAGTGACATTGAGCAACGAGCGCGAACGTGCAGCGTATGTCGAAAGTACGCATACAGTCAACCGAGTGAACCCCTCCTGCTACAGCCAACGCCCGACCGACCGTGGCATCGCGTAGGCATAGACCTATTTACATTCGCTGGAGAACACTACGTAGTTGTGTTTGATGCCCATTCGAACTTTTTCTGACGTCGAGAAACCCAGAGGTACCACGGCGGCGGAAGTAATCGACAAGATATCTGCTATCTTCTCGCGATACGGCATTCCCAACCAAGTTTGTAGCGACAATGGGCCTCAATTTGCATCGCGAGAGTTCGCGTCCTTCATGCGCCGATAAGACTTCGAGCATATCACCTCGAGTCCAACGTTCCCACGGTCAAATGGCTTAGCTGAAAAGGGGGTACAGATCGTGAAGCGTATTCTAAAGAAAACCCACGAGTCCCGGGGTGATGTATGGCTTGGTCTGTTGGCTTATCGATATTCTCCCCTCGACAGCGGTCACTCACCCGGAGAACTACTGCAAGGTCGCCGCCTGCACGCCACTCTTCCAGAATACAACGTTGACGGAGGCATACCCGTATGGAAACAGCGACAGTCTTCCCGAGGCAGGCCCCTACCACCCTTGGAAGCCGGAAATGTGGTCCGGATCAAACATGGAAGCTGGTCACGCCGAGCGAAAGTGGTACAAGAGACTGCACCACGATCATACGTGGTAAGAACGGAAGACCATGGGCTCCTGAGACGGAACCGACAGCACTTGCTGCGAACGGACGAAAACTTCGACGACAAGGTCAGCCCCGAGGGTAATCCGAACCCCGACTCGAGGCCCCCGACGAAGTTCAGTGATGGACACCGCGGCAACATCACGCCGGAGAACCCACTGGGAAGTCACCAGGTGCAACCAGCTCAGCCAGAAGAAGATTATAGCGCCACTATTTCTCCAGACACTCCAGGAAGCCCACTGGCTGGCCTGCGCAGGTCAGGACGCCAGCGCAGCGAACCGAAGCGCCTTCACTACGGGCCATCCTTCCATCAAGTAAATGAGTGCAAAAGAAATCAGTGTTTTGAAAGTGTGTGAAGAGAAGATGTAACAGACAGGACTATCTGCTATCAGCATTCGCCCTCGGCGATATTGTCTCCTCCTCCTCTCCACCGTTTTGTGCGCTTTACTTTCCTTCCATTGCTTTTTTTCCCTTCCCCGTTGTGAGCGCGGCTACTTAAGCCCAGCAAATAAATGGCCAGGGGTCTTTCGTCATGGCGAGGCCCAGCCAAGTGTTCATCGTCGTCTTGTCTCTGAGCTAAACGTTACACAAACATGATAGTCATGATATACGGGGCATGTGAAACATGACTACCTGCTACGCTGATAGTGCGCTCGCGGCAGTTTAGCTAGCTTCTCATAAACCAAATTTGGTATTACTTGACGTGAATGAACGACGAAGAGAAATGCCATGTGCAAGCATGATAACCATGACATGGAACTGATGTAGCGCATATTTGTGCTTCATATATAATCGATTCACACTGTACGTGGTATCTGTCCATTTTCCGTTGTGCGGGTGTTCAGGGGTGCTGTTCTGTACACTGTAATTCCCCCATACTGTCAAATTTCATTATGACGGTGTTTTAGGCCAATCCGAAAGGTCGCAGCAGCTCACTTGGCCATTTAGCATCAATCAATGGCAGAATCTGACAACGTGGCGGAATTCGACAATGTCCAGAATAGCACCTCAGCTACGGTTTGTGTTCTGTGGGGCGTTATGGGTGCCAAATAGGTCGACCCTAAAAAGCATCGCCCCTAAAATCTGGCATCGGCAGCTTCAACCCAAAGAACGCAGAGAATAAATATCACTGTTGCAACAGTAATCGAGTCCCACATTCTGCGTGGCAATGAAGTATTTTACCAAAGGGCCACGCTAGGTCTCGTAACTGGTTTTCAAATAGACCGTAATGCTTCTGAAATGTCAATTGTGGTTGCACTGCCAGCCATCCAATCTTATAAACAGTACATGCGTACTTTATCATACAGCCGTCACGTCGAGGTAACGACAAGTGTAGAGAAGCACCTTCCAATGAAGCTAATTTGTCTAGCAGTGTCCAGGACCGTCACCCTCGCTTGCACAATGGCTACATACTAGCTTCCCACTTTTCATTGTTGCTCGTGACTTTAATAAAGATGTTTTCAAACACAGCCGGACCTGGTTCACACAATACATGAAAGACGATTTATATGTAGACAGAGCATCCCAAGATCTCGTGCCTACGGCGAGAATTGGAGGCGTCATTGACCACTTCTTCATAACAGACATCAGACAATTTCAAGCAACTAAGCTATACGACATACTTCAGTGTACATCCGGCCCTAATCACTGAACTAAAGGGCCGTTATAGGAACAACTATACTTCTGATGATAGTGCTGACATTTCTGTGTTTGGCCCAAGTTATATAGGTGCCAACAGCCACCTGGATGAATGTTCGTGACCAATCAACACATCGACGTCACAGATACGTCACAGATATGTACGCGTATTCACGATGTGTGTGCACGTAACTACCATCTCGTGATAATGAAACATTTCAGCCTACACTAGTACATGGTGGTATGGCGCACAGTGCATGTAGCAAACTTCCTTTCATCCGCATGTTTCCCATAACGTCGATTCTCAAGGTACATTGGATCTGCCTTTTTTATCCTCCGTCGCCCCCGTTGGGTGGTTGCGTGGAGGGGTGTTTAAGTTGTACGACGGCAGTTCGTTCCAGTTACTAAGACAAAAACTTTATATGTCTCCTCAAGCACGAAAACTGTACACTGGCGTCAACGCGACTGATGCGAAAAATTATGACATAGCAATGTGACACTATGATGTCATCATTAAGTCACAGATCACGAAACGGGGACATCAGAATGTGGTGCTAAACGACGGCTTCATCATAAGACACTGTCATATCAGAGCGGAATCCGGAGGCACGTGAGGTGCAGAATACCTGTGACGTCTCCCATCACTACGGCTGTACAAAGCCACACTAGTGCAGAATTCTTTCGAGTATGGGTGCATCAATGCAATCGAATGAGAGAAAAACGAAAATGGCTCTCACTTTCCCAGTTCTCTTAGGTGAATGCATAACCGTATGGGTTTTTTTGATGGCAGCATATAGATGAATCGATGAAAAAATGGCCCTTTCATTATAGGGTGGTGACCAACGCTTAGGCAAACTCAAGATTTTGCTGGCATCTTTATATTACATAAAGGCCTAATATTTTCTAGCTGAATTCAGGTTGTTATCCTATAAGGAAACTTGATAGATGCACGGTCCAAATTAGTGCACCTTATCGCAGACTGACCTTAGTTTTCTTGCTCTTTTTCTTTATTTTTTTCCTACTGCATGACTTCCAATCCCTCAATAGCGATTTACTATAATCGCCAAGCGATTTACCTTTCCTGTGTTGACCCTAAAGCCCTAAGCTTCCTGTAGGTTAGTGCCCTAGTCCACACGCTGTAGCTGCACGCACCCACTTGTCTTTCCATCGATGCTATACGTTACCTATTTTCGACTCTATGACATGTCACCTAACGGTCCTTGTTACCATTTCACTTACACTGCCTTCTGTACACTTGCTGATGAAACTCCTAGTTTCACAGTGAATAGATGCGATGAACGTCATCTTGATAAGTCACGCACTTCTCCTTCCTCTTCGCAAGCACTACTGGGTATTATTAACAGACGTCCCATAATAGTGCCGTCGTTCCAGTGCATTAGCCTTGTTTCACATTCCTAGTATCCTGGGACGTTTATGGATGCATGAAAACCAGGCGTACACGAGTGCTTGTGTAAGGGCCCTCTTTTAAGTTTTCTACATCCAGGGCTTACCCACGTGCACTTTCGACTACGCCCGCATGCCTTCCTACTTACTTCTTCTTACAGTTATGGAAAAGTATTGATGTTACTTTCTACAGTAGCTGTAATTTTAGCAGGTTACCTTTGAAAAAATTCAACTGTAACACTTTTTACTTTGGTAACCAACTGCAACCCTGTTAATTTCTGCTGTTAATGTACCACTGACTGCCTTACAGTAACACCGGTAACAACATTCTGGGATAATGTCAGGTTAGTGTCCTGTGGGCTGCTTAACACGGGGAGGTCTTCAAAAGCGGTCACAATATGAAGTAAGTCACGAGTGACTAAATTGTGGCTTTTACGGTGCTGTTAGGAGAAGTAATTAGTACAGAATTCAAGTATTTATTAAGAGAGTGACATTCTAGTGCCGTAATAGGCATTTGTTTATAAATTTTCTGATAATTTATATCATTTGGGACTTGCTTAATGTGGCCATTTTTTTCAGGTACCATGTAATCCGAATGAACTAGCTTTGACTTTATATGCACAAAGCTAGGCTCGCTCCTTCCCCTCTTCGCTCGTTCTGTAAGAAGAACAAAACATCCCAGAAATATTTTGTTTTATCATACAACTGCTTCAATTCACTGAGGGAAGATATTATCAAAGGGGGCTTGACCGAATTAGATTGGATTTCTTTTTCTTCATTATTCTATTCTTGGAAGTCAGATCATTGTCGCCGAGATCGTGATCGCCCAGTAGAACATTTTGTTTAGCTGCATGGGGGTGGTTGTCAACTCAAATCTCTAAACTCCAAGCTATCATCTGAACATCTTGAATAACACGTCCAGGCATCGGACGCGTTATTCGAAGGTTGCAGGTTCGGACCGTGTCGTTTGCAAGGTATTCTTTCGTCTACTTTTCTTCACAGTTATGTCACAGTTACTTCTATTAGCATTTTCTATTATTTTCTTGGCATCGTTGTCTCTTAGTTATGATTAAAACAGCACCAATAATTTATTACTATTCTATATTTCATTAGTTGTACAATTCATATACGATCACTTTTATCAAGTCATACGCTTATTGGCGGATCTCACTGAGTGGGAGTGAGCCACGCGTGTAGGCCATCATCATCATCAACATCATCATCATCAATAACGAAACCCCTAAATAAAATTATATTGAGAAATTATATTTATTGAAAAGGTGGGGGTTGACATGTTTTCTCCTTCTCTTTACTGGCCCTTTTCGATACGACTACCAGATTACACCCCTGTACTCATTGCAAAATTATTGGCTATCGTTCTAGCCTTATAAAAAAATTCTCTAAGTGCGTCAGCAGCAGTGATCATCACAGATTCACTCTCAGTATGTGCTGCACTTTCTGCGGCAGAAAATGTACAACTGATCAATACGTTTCGTCATGTAATACCGAAAAACGTACAAAAAACTGCATTTGCTATGAGTACCAAGCCACCGCGGATTACATTTGAACGAAATGGTGGACTCTTGTGGCAGTATCCCTGAGTGAACCCATCATCTCAGTTTTACCAAATACGGCCTACATGACAGCGTCAAAGTTCAGAAATGCTTGTTTCCGATGGGAAATAGGTAACTTATCATTGAATAATTTGGACATTTCGAGCATTTAAGGCATTGCTGGAATAAACAGGGGTGTGTATCTCGCCAGTTAAAAGTTGCTTATACCATATTGCGTTGTGCAGTTCCATAAATAAATTATTATTTAAGCACAGCTGGTCCATGCTGTGCATTTTTGCAACAAAATTGAAACGATTGAACAAATATTTTATTCGATCATCATTATTCTTGTCAAAGAAAATGATTTTTAAACACCCAGTTGCAGAAGATAGGAATCGTAGTAAATGTTACAGTACCTTTACCGCTTGGCGGCACTTCGTTAGCTTACTGCCGCAGGGATGTTTGATATGATTGATTTTGGGGGTTTAACGTTCCGAAACCACGATATGATTATGAGAGACGCCGTAGTGGAGGGCTCCGGAGATTTCGACCACCTGAGGTTCTTTAACGTGCACCCAAATCTGAGCACACAGGCCTACAACATTTCCGCCTCCATCGGAAATGCAGCCGCCACAGCCGGGATTCGATTCCACGGCCTGCGGGTCAGTAGCCGAGTACCTTAGCCACTAGACCACCGCGGCGGGGCCGCAGGGATGTACGCTATACTGTTATTGGCTACATAAAGGCAACCAAAAGATTAGCACGTTAGTTTTTCCTTATTTTTCTGATTCGTTGTTAATGATATGCAATTATTCGTAGCAGAAAAAAAGAGATGCTTTGGCCACTTGCTCAGCAAACATATTTATTTATTCCTAGTTTGATCTCTAAACAAATGTTTGAGATGAGTTTTAGTATAACTAGATTAGGTATCCTGTCACCCTGTTCTTGGCTCATCCGCCTTAGTGGGTGAGTGCCATCCATATGAGGTCATCATCATCATCATCATCATTATATTGAGGTGCTTTACGGCATCCACGTGAGCCACGTGCCCGTGCTGACAACGTCATCAGTGCGCGTTCGCCGTGGTCGAGTTCAGTTGCTTCAGCCGCTTCAGGGACGTGCGACCATCGTCGTCTGTGGGGAAAGTGGTGGCTACGAAACGCCGGACCGTTTGTTCTCGGAAAGATGGCCGACCAGCCCGAGCGACTGAACATAGACAGCATGCTACAGAGGCTCCTCGAAGGTAAGCACGGCGGCCGAACTTACTGAACGTCATGCTGCTGTAGTTCTTGAAAAAAGTGGGCCATGGCACAGGAATTTGTTGGCAGCTAGTCACACGCCGGCTGCCGGTGCCACCTCGGCGTCTTTCCAGGGGACACTGCCGACGCGATCGCCGACATCTTTACTCTCCTTTTCTGTTATTAGGAACTTAAACTGAAGCGTGAAGGAAGCAAAAGGAGCGATCTTCTCCCGAGGGGGTGCACTCCGTAGCGAGGATCCATACTTAGTGGGTGCTTTCGTCTTCAGTCCGTTATTATTCGCCGCCGTGCGTTTCGTGCTCGCCGGTGATGGTGACCTCTCGTCGAGCGAGCTCCGTTTGTTTTCTCACCCTTGTCCGCTGATCGCAATAATGGTGAAACATGGGCGACCCTCGCAGAGCAAGACTCGGCCGTCGCTTCTCCTCAGCCGTGTATTAAGTGGAGTCGCAAGATAGAGGATATGCATGTCGAGAAGTGAGCTGGTTTTTAAATGGGCATCGCGTACCATTGCACGCCCCGACATGGACAGCGCACCCATAGATGGTGCACTACCACGGATTTGCATCGTATTTGGTTTTTATACAACGAGTTAAAGCGCTGAAGACCACGTCAAAAAAAAGAAGCTGGTGTATCGCGGACAGTAGCGCGTGCAAGCGTTCTTTTCACTGCTCGTGCACCAAACGTCTGTGCTCGCAACTGCACGTTGGATGTCAGCCGGTGCATTAGTAGCGCCTTTTTTGTGCTGTCGTCACCGTCGCAAGCGTCATAACTGTTATGTGATTTCGGTTCTTGTTTCAATACATATCAATTCGCCTCCAGGGGGCGCCATGCTAATGTGTATATTTTAATTATAAACAGTGGCCCTTGGTCCTTTCTCGGCACCCGGCTGCGTGTATCGTCTACTTCAGGGCCACCATACCGGCACTCACCCGGCGTTCCTTCAACATGGCGTCTTATAGGCGCCCGCGGTGATACCACAATAACGGCTGCTGCATTTTGTGCATTTATCGCGCGTCGCTGAACGCCGACATCTAGTGTGCCTTTGACCTCAAGCGTAGACGACATTTGAAGTGAGGCCCAGTCGGTTTGTCGGATATATAACGTTCCTTTTCGCCTAATCGATCTTTTAACCCCATTTCGTGGATCACGCTAAAGGGTTGGAGGCGCGGTTTCACGCGTGATGGTTAGATTCGGTAAATTGTGAACACTGGCCATTTTACTGTCTTTTCGTTCACTTTCACAGCGAAAGCCGTTATGAGATCACAACACGGGTCACGCGTGGCTCCGTAGTTGTCCGCCATCGCCGCTGGTGTCCGTAATTACCATCGCACAAAATAGAAAAAAAAACTTAAACAAAAAGCATCAAGGATATAGTAGGATTAGAACCTGTGTCGACTGTGTCCGAGCGTAGTATTATATCGCTGAGCCACGCCGGTGTTTGGGACTCGTTAGCAAACTTGCCTTAGGCAGGTTTGATGTCGGGAAAGTAATCGCGTTAATATGAGTGATAAAGCGTTATACAACAGCAAAGGAACAACCAGGTGTCAGATAACGTGAATTGAGCATCGACTGGACCGTCGAATGCTCCAACTCTTTACAAAAACTTGATCTTGTTCACCCATTAACGGTGGCGCGTACCCATAGTGGAAGATTTTGTGGATTACAAAAAACTTCTGGCAAAATTCTTCATCGTCGTTCCCCACAGCACACAAAAATTTCACAGTTCCTTGAACATGTGCAGCAGGTTCTACGCTTCTACGCTTCTACGAAGAATGACAAAAGATAGCATTGTAAATGCCTGCCTACTACTTAATTAATAACTGCATAGTGGGTACCCTGCAAGTGTACTTGCAGTAGCTACAAAAGAGTGTTAAAAAAAAGGCTCTTAAAGCCCACTCTTCTAGCTTTCGCTGTGGCCGTGCTGCGCGTTCAGCGCAGGCCTGCCGGTTTTTCATTCGTCACATTTACATTACAATTACTTCTCATAACATCCCCTATACTTTCACTGGCATTACTGGCTATTATTTATTTTTATTTATTTAATAATACTGTCAACCCTCGCTTGAGGGTTCTCAACATAACATTATTTCTCATAACATAACATTATTTCTCATTAGTGCTGTGTCTAACAGAAAAACGAGCCCTTATATCAACACTTTCATCTGCAAAAAAAAAAAAAAAACCCGCGCTGTGAATTAAGGAGTGAAGTTGAAATTTAAGAGCTATTTGTTTATCTTTGTAAGACACAAGGTTAATGTGATGTAACAGACAGCGATGTTGAGGCTTCAATTTTAAGTTATTACGAGATAAATGTGAAGAAACGCCGGAATAGAATCTGCGACCTTCGAAGAATGCGTCTGATGCTCTACCATTGAGATGTGTTGATAGGGCATTATTGGTTCACTTTATTTTTTTTTTCACATTTACATCATGTTCTCTATACTATCCTTAGTATAATATCCTGATTATTCTCACCACCAAAGGTTACTGTTGTAATAGTTGTTGGTGATTAGAGCAGTGATGCGAGGGTTTTGTAGTATAACGCATCTCTCGGGCTTAGTGACTACGCATCGAACGAAAAATTTCATACGATGAAGCTGACGGTAATGACAAAGTAAATCGCAGTTGCCGCGCGATTCTTCATTAAGTTTAAAATGATGTTCGTCCGTCACCACCATTCGAGTTATGGCAATTTTTTTTTCTTTTGCTGCAACGTCGCACGCAGATTTTCTCGTAAATGAGGACTTCTCAGCCAAAGCACGTGCCCCACTGCAAATTTTTCCTTGGTGCGAATGAATGATGGCACGTGAAATCCCTCAAGCTGGCAGGTTGCACGTGAGCTTAGTGGACTGGCAGAAACAGCAAAACCAGGAAGATGGAAAGTGGAAGCTGAAGTTCACATGCATTTACCTAAGTTATATAGCTTTTTTAGAGCTTTAGAGTGTAATATTTATTTCATAATCTATGTACAGATAACGCACTTGTTGGACATATAGCCAAAGGCTAGTTGAAAGTCCGAAAAAAGAACAGCTATAGGGATATCCTGGCACAGCAGGGTAAAGAAAAAAAAGAAAAGATGCTGTGCTAATGTTTCCAATATACAACAAGTTCGAGATTGTTTGATCAAATCAAAAGTAATTAATCAAATCAACCAACAAGCAACTTACATTTTACTGATATTGGAGAGAAAAGTGGTGAAAGTTCAAGATGGCGTCCTTTAATGATGCGTGGTCAGGGTTGCTGGCGATGGAGGAAGGGAAGTGATTTCATTCAGATGAACTCTTCGACCTGTAGTAGTCGAAGTACATGCTGGTATGGTTGAATAGGAATTGGACTTATCGTCCCCGCGATATGAAACATTAGAAGTGGGCGAGAACAAATGTGTGTTTCATTTCAGGCTTCGTAAGATTAGTTTTTGAAAGAGGCTTACGTGGGCCTGCTTTCTCTGTCAGAAAGGTCAGGGTGGATAGACCGTTTTTTTGTTAAATCGACAGTGGCAGTACGAGAGTAATTGTTAACAATAACACTGGCTGAGTGATTCTGGACGCCTTTTAGAGTGTTCATAAGTGTACAATATTCAGAATCCCAGATTGAAGAGGAATAATGTGGCAGGCACACATCATGAATAATCATCTTAAGCAAATGGGAGGTGGGTAGGAAGGGTAGTCTCCCTACGAAAGAGTGTCGACTACTTAAACCATGGAGGTACATCAACCAGGTAAAAAAATTTACTGAATGCTGTAACGCAAAAAAATATATCAATAATCTGTAAGATGACATGTCATAGTGTGACACGTGTCATTTATATAAAGACCAACTGCATTAATTCCAGCACAGATTACGTGTATGTAGTTAGGCCATTGGTTTTAGTCATTGCACCATGTAGTAACAACTTCAAAAATATTTCATACCATGCACTCCTTTTTCAATATCATGCAACAGCCAGGATTTGTTAAAAATCGCAACCACGGCATCGGCCTGTGAAGCAAGGTGACTCATTGTCGTTTTTTTTTTTTTTGCTGCTTTTTGATTGTGGTAAAACGCCAAGTTACACAACCCATCTGAATAAATTTTGAAGCCTTTGTTTCGTCTGGATTTTATTGAGTACAACGTTCGAATTCAAACACGACGCACCAAATATTCATTAAACCCCTCTATGGTAACGACTGTCAAAGAACCTACATCTGAATATTATGTGCATGAAGTATTGCAGTATGTACCTAACCACCCTACTCAATCGCCTAGGTTGTACTGTAAGCGCAGACGCCGTCACTGTATAGTTCTTTTAACATGAAAGTGTTTTATGCCGGGGTCCACCGCGGCTCCGTGACATATCTCCGTCACGGATATGACGTTCTGAAATATCTAATGACACGATTGCAAAGAAAAAAACAGAGAAGAAAAAAAACGTTTTGGAGTGGGTTGTCCAACCAGCGACCTCGCGATTCTCAGAGCACAACGCCACAGAGCGACCCTCCTCATCATAAGGCATCGGCATCTGAACGTACGCCGGCTAGCAGTCAAGAAAGGGATGCACAAGAGGCCTGATTACGCTATCGCAATCTACACTTGAAGGTGGAGCTCGATCGCCCGCCATTTTTTGGCACTTCAGTGTGAAGCAAAGCAGTTGTTGCCAGTCAAAAAATAGCAGCTTCTGCAAAGTCTACTTTCTACACGTCAGCTCTTCGTAGTGGTGCGTTGCCAAGAACTGACGGCCTTCGACACGAATGGCGTGGCAACGCCTGTTTGGTCTGGCAATGCTATGTATGCTCCGACATGCTCATGTAGGCCCAGAAACGCGTTGAACAGCTTGAAGCAACCAGAATATCACAATATATATATTAAATTCCTATTCGTGCTCGTGTCACGATTTCAAGTGGACAGGTGAAGGAGAAACTACGTAGAGGGACTGCACGAAGCATTTCCCCCGTCCATTGCACGCGTACTGGGTGCCTGAAGAGCTAGCTGACTGAGCGCTATGGTAGTTTTTTTTTTTTTACAACGAGTTTTATTGATCATTGAGCCAGGGCCCTGAAAACACGTGCACTCAATCTTCGGTATCTATAGGTGCTCATCAATGAGCAGCCGGGAGGACATTGTTGTTTGTATAGCTTGACAGTAGGGCTTTTAAATATACTGTTAGAGCTGCATCTCTTGTGGGAAGTGCAAAGTTTCGACAACATGCCTTGTCAATACGTTGCACTGGCGAGCACCTGACACTTATGCGAGCTTCTTGTATCTCTTATAAAGGTGCCCTTGAAGTAAATTTGAATCGTCATGGCACGAGCATGAAACGAAATAAAAGTATATAAGAACGACAAACATGTCCTTTGCGGGGCAACTCTAAATTGGGTCAGTATGCCTTTACGTGTTCAACGAGTGTCATTCCATGTCCAAGGCGTGTACTCGCATCCAACCTGAGCCAGCATTAGTTGTTTAGAATGAACAGTGCCATCCACTCTTACGGTGAGCATGGCTCAGCGTGGCTGCTCTCCGCGCCACGCCTGGGTAGGCTGCACGGCCGGCGATTGAAACCTCGCGGCGCATGGGTGCACGGACATGGGCGAGGCTTTACGCCGCCTGCTACATCAATCGTACGAGTGGTTCCGCGGTATCCAGGCACCGGTCTTGCATGTCTGTGGCACATCAAGAGCAGTGCACGTGTGTGCGCCTGCACCAATTTGATTCGATTACCAACCATGCGAGCGGTGCTGGCGCTCCCCAGAGCGCTGCCACGCTGATCAGTGTTCACTCCCTTGACATGTTTCGCGTCCGTACAGCTTCATTGTCAAAATATAGCTTGTTTCTTGGCGATTGCATGATACAGAAGCGTGCATTGCTTCTGAACGCTGATAAGATTCTGCACCAGCTTGTGGGAAAATGCATTTTTCCACCAACAATTTCAAGGCTGGGGCACTGTGCAACACAAACTTTTTAATGCACATGCCTTCAATTGTAGCCTCGAGTTCGGGGCGGCGAATTGATCTGGTTATCTTGAGCCGTTGCACACACTAGTCATCATATTCAAAAGAATTCGATGTCGCATTTGAATCATCGAGTACTGTCTGTTACTCCTGCAACTTTTGCTGAGAGTAGGCACATTTGATCTTGATTCCAAGTTCGCAGTTGTCAACCAATGCTGTGTGGTTCCCCGGACTAGAGGCAGCCGACAACAATTTTGTGGCGAACCAACGTTGCTAGATAGCGTTCGGTGAAAACTAGCGGTAACTTATGGCATATGATTTTTACTTTGTTTACCTGCTGCCACAGGAGCTATTAGGATATGGCTGCCACGTAAGGGTTCCTTAAATTTGAGTATAGACTATTTTACAGGTGGTTCTCAGTGCTGCCATATATTAAGTTGTTAACCTTGCCGTTTCGCAATTCGAACAAATAAACTAGTGGTGCTACTGCTGACGTGTACATACATATGTTTGGGGTGTGAAGAAGAAAACGCATCGTTGGCAAGCAACATCGCCACCGTTTGGGTACTGGGCCCTGGGCTTCGCTCGCTCGCCTCGCGCTAATCGTCGCCGGCAGCTGCTTGACCGTTGCACTGTCCCGATCATGTATTCGTCGTAGGGCCACCGTCGCAATACACGCCAATAAACCCCTTTTCAATTGGTGGAGGTGCTGACATTCCCCGTCGCTTGAACCTGGGTGCTGCCATTCGCCGTCGCTTAAACCTGGAGCTGCGCAACCGAACGCTACCTCCCATCATGGCCACCAACAATGCCCAACCTGGCTCTTCCACTCCATCCTCCAGCAACACCGGCTTTCTTCGCTTGCGAGAGCCGAAGGTCTTTAGCGGAGTTGATGAGACCAACGTGGAAGACTGGTTCACCAACTACGAACTGGTGAGCGCAAACAACAAGTGGGATGACGCGAACAAGTTGACTAACGTCATTTTTTACCTCGCTGACGTAGCCGAAATGTAGTATAACAACCACAAAAACGACATTACGACGTGGTCCATCTTCAAAACGTTGTTTGCTGACGTTTTTGGCCGACCCGCTGTCCGCAAGTCCAGAGCCGAACAACGCTTGCGGACTCGCGCTGTAAAGGTCGACGAAGGAGGAAGCAGGTCGTTGGAGAATGCGAAGAACAAAAACATGGTTTAAGACATTATTTACACATATTTACAGAAAGGAAAAGTTAGTGGTTTCACAAACCACGAGCGTGGTGGTTGAACGTTACATAGTTCAGAGCGACGTCCAGCACCCTGCGGCGTCGTTTTATGCCCTGTCGGGCTCCTCCTCTCCGAGTCGAACACCAATCACGCACACACAGGTGAGGGGGGCGAGCATGCACGGTCCACGTGAACACTGCACTGTGGTGGCGCCAGCAGGGCTCTTCCTCGTCGTGTGTGTGCCGCTAGTTGAGAGTTCCCACGATTCAAGCAGCATACTTCAAAGGGTCTGCCGCACGGCTCGCCTAATTGGCGGGGTGATTTGCGGTGGCCGCTGCAGCCTCTTCCAGGAAGACGCCGTCCCGGTTATCCTCTCTGTGGCGTCGCGGCGACACGACGTCTCATCCTCCGGCCAGCAGGGACAATGCCTGGCGGGCATAGGCAGTCGGCCGGTCGGCTACTTGACTGGGGATTAAAAAGGAGCGCCGCTCTCCCGTCAGCCCTGGCGCCGGCCACAGCAGCTTCCCTGTCGCTAGTGAATCACCGAGGTCATCAGGCACCACTGCTGCTTGAAAGGATGACAAAAGGGTCCGCATTTGAAGGACGGGAACTCGCCTTTGCTTGCTGCTTGGTCGGGATAATTGGTCAAATCTTTGACAGCGTCTGTCAGACTGGGCGCCGAAGGGATTGAGAGCCTTTCCATAGGACCGGCTTACTCACAACGGCGAGTGCCAAGATGAATTTCCAGGCCAAACTTAACAGCGCACAGAAGCCAACAGAATCGTTCACCAGCTACATCGAAGACATTATTGGTCTTTGAAACCGTGTGAACACCACCATGCCCGAGTTGGAGAAGATTCAACACATCCTCAAAGGAATAAATGGCGGCGCAATTCAGATGCTCCTGGCCCGTAATCCTGCCACCGTTGCGAAACTTATCACTTTGTGTCAAAGTTTCGACGAGTTGAGCAAGCAGCGCGCACTGACTCGGCCATTTTCCTCACACGCCGCCTCGCTCTCCAGTCTCACTTCCGTTCCCGACCACTCACCAACCCTACAAGAGATTACAGACTTCGTGCGTGAAGAAGTAGCTCGGCAACTGTCGTTGATTCTCTTCACGCAGCAGCCGCCGTCCTCTCGTCTGCCCTCACCACTCCGCGACGTTATTGCCGAAGAGGTAGCTCAGGCTGTTCCCGTCGCTGCCCACCAGCAGCCTGTGGCCATGCCTGTTGCCCATGCGCCGGCTATGCAACCCGTGGTCGCGCCTCTTACGTATGCCCAGGTGGTACGCAGCAGACCCTGCCAGCAGCATTTGCCACCCATGTCTTCAGTTGCTCCCCACTCCACCCCTTTTTCGACACCTTGAGCCACACCACGAGTCAGCAATTCTTGGTGCACTCCTGACAATCGAACGATCTGCTACGCCTGCGATACTCCAGGACACGTGGCACGATATTGTCGCCGTCACTTCCAACCACTCCACGACGCTACTCGGCCGTTACCGTATGACCCACAGCCCATGCACATACCGGCTCCCTATCCCTCACCGCAGTATGGATACACTAACCTTCCCGAGTCTCGGTCACCCCAGCCCTCACCTCAGACTCACTCTCCCCGCTCCCCATTTCCTCGCAGGTGATCACTGTCCCCCATGCGTCCTCGACCCGCTTCCTCACACCGGGAAAACTGAACGCCGCAGTTCCATAGGCAAGAACGGCGCCGTCGTCGAAATGCTCAAGTCCTCGCACTTCACCTGCTAACGTCGTCGCCATATCTGTCGATGGTGTTTCTACCTTTGCCCTCATCTACACAGGTGCTGCCGTTTCTGTTATAGCCACCCAGCCCTGCCGCTCCCTACGCAAAGTGACCACGCCGCTCTCTGGACTATCGCTTCGTACAGCTAGCGCACAACCAGTTCGACCTCTCGGCAACTGTACGGCCCGCATATTCATCCAAGGCTCTATGTACGTTGTCTAGTTCATCGTCCTTTCGGTATGCTCGCATGACGTTATCCTCGTGTGGGACTTTCTGTCAAATCATCATGCCATCATCGACTGCGCACGCGCTGAAGTTCAATTTTCGCACCTGTGTGACGAACCTTTGCACGAAACCCTTGAGTGGTCGCCAAAACTTGTCGTGCGTGAGGAAACTGAAATTCCGCTAGCCTCTCTTGCCGTTTTCCCTGTTTGCTGCGATGACCATAACGATGCTACGGTATTGTTTAAACCTTCCGACATTTTCATGAGCCGCAGAGCCGTTTCTTTGCCTTTCGCTACAATTGATGTCACTGCTGGCCGAAGCAATATTTTCGTCCACAACCCCCTTTCTGAACCGCTTACTCTACTTGCCGGCGAATGTCTCGGTCGAGTGGATTACCTTGATTCTTCTTTATTTCTTAACATGTCAGACGAATCGTGCAGTAGCGCCTCGATCGAACTTCATGCCCTTTCCCCACTGGAATGCTCGTCGAGTCACACCTTCTCGAGTTCCATCGCCGACACCTTAAGTGCTCAAGAACGCGCCGAGCTTCTTAATCTCCTCCAGCACTTCGCGAATTCATTCGACGTTTCTCAGCCGCAATTGGGTCGTACTTCCGCAGTGCACCACTACATTGACACCGGTTCACAACAGCCATTGCGTCAAAGACCATACCGTGTCTCTGCTGCAGAGCGTCACGTCATCAACGACCAGGTCGAAGAGATGCGACGTCGTCGCGTTATTCAACCATCGCAAAGTCCTTGGGCATCTCCTGTCGTTCTAGTTCGAATAGTTCAAAAGAAGGATGGATCGATTCGATTTTGCGTCGACTACCGGCGATTAAACAAGGTGACGCGGAAAGACGTCTATCCATTACCGCGCGTTGACGACGCCCTTGACAGCCTCCAAGAAGCCGAATTCTTCTCCTCCTTAGACTTACGATCTGGATATTCGCAGGTTCCTATGGCAGAAGCTGATCGCCAGAAAACTGCGTTCATTACACCAGATGGCCTGTATGAATTTAACGTTATGCCATTTGGGCTTTGTAATGCCCTTGCCACGTTTGAACGACTCATGGACAACACACTGCATGGACTGAAGTGGTTTGTGTGTCTATGCTACCTCGACGACATTGTCGTTTTCTCTCCCGATTTTCCTACACATCTGCTTCGGCTCCAACTGGTTCTGACGTGTTTAACCAACGCTGGACTCCAACTGAACCTCAAAAAGTGCCGCTTCGCTGCGCGAGAGCTGTCCATCTTACGGCACATCGTATCCAATCATGGTGTTCTACCCGACCTTGCAAAACTGCGAGCAGTCGCCGAGTTCCCGAAACCTACTACACTGAAAGAATTACGCAGTTTCATCGGACCATGCTCGTACTTCCGGTGCTTAGTTCGAAATTTTGCGTCGATCATGTCACCACTGACCAACCTCCTACGCCGTGACGCAGACCTTTCATCCTGGTCTCCTGACTGCGACGTCGCGTTCGCCACGCTTCGTAGTCTGCTAACATCTCCCACCATTCTACGGCATTTCGATCCAACAGCTGCAACGGAAGTTCACACAGACGCTAGCGTGGTGTTGGTCTTGGCGCTGTCCTCGCCCAGCGCAAGCCGGGCTACGCCGAATACGTCGTCGCTTATGCGAGTCGCACGCTCACTAAAGCTGAGGCCAATGACAGCGTCACTAAAGAAGAGTGCTTAGCGCTAGTGTGGGCGCTTCGCAAGTTCTGCCCTCATTTGTACGGTCGCCCATTCGACCTGGTAACGAAACACCATGCACTTTGTTGGCTCGCCACATTGAAAGATCCTTCTGGCCGCCTAGCTCGGTGGGTACTGCAAATCCAGGAGTGCGACATTCGCGTGATCTATCGCAGCAGACGCAAGCATTCTGACGCCGACGCCCTGTCCCGTTCGCCTTTACCTCCCGACTCGGCCTGCGGAACCACTGGTACCAACTCCGTCGCATCTCTCGACCTCGACTCGTTTGCCAGTGAACAACACAAGGACCCATGGATCGCTTCCCTTTTTGATTGTCTCTCTGGATCGTCAACCACTGCGGTATCACAATCTCTCCGACGTCAAGCTGCTCATTTCGCCATTCGTGATCGGCTGATACACCGACGCAACTACGCCTGGAGGTCGTAAGTGGCTCTTGGTTGTCCCCCGCAGCTTGCGATCACAAATATGCACCACCTTTCACGACGATCCCCAATGTGGCCATGCTGTAGTTTTCAAAACTTACGAACGCATTCGCCGTCGCTTCTACTGGCGCGGAATGTATAATTTTGTTCTAAAATTCGTTATGGGCTGCCCTGACTGTCAACGCCGCAAATCACCGCCTTTTCACTCGTCCGGTGCGCTTCAACCGCTTCCGTGCCCTGCCAAACCTTTCGATCGAATCGGAATTTATCTCTATTGCCCTCTGCCGACAACATCGGATGAAAATCAGTGGATCATAGTCGCTGTGGACCATTTAACACGCTACGCTGAGACCACCGCCCTTCCAAGTGTCACTGCGCGGGACGTGGCGTCCTTCGTCCTCCATCGATTCATACTACGACATGGTGCTCCTCGAGAACTACTAAGTGACCGATGTCGAGCCTTCCTATCAGAAGTCGTCACAGCTCTGCTTTCTGAATGCCATGCTGTTCATCGCAAGACCACGGCATACGATCCGCAGACTAACGGACTCACGGAGAGATTTAACCGCACACTCGGCGATATGCTCGCGATGTATGTGACATCTGATCATACTAACTGGGTTCGCATTCTTCCATTTATCACGTCCGCATACAACACCGCGGCACAATCAACCTCTGGATTTTCACCTTTCTTTCTCCTTTATGGACGCGAACCATCCCACACCATCGACACTCTCCTTCCATACAGTCCTGACGCATCCGAAGGCCCATCTGTGTCCGAAGCTGCCCGAAAAGCGGAAGAGTGCCGTGAACTCGCACGCACCTTTACGTCACAAGAACAGCAGCGCCAGAAAGAAAAGAACGCCGGCTCTTCACGAAGCCACAGCTATTCCCCGAGATCATTTTTATGGCTGGCTGTTCCTTACCGAACCCCCGGCCTTTCCTCAAAACTCGTCCCGAAGTACGAGGGTCCTTACCGCGTTTTGGAGCAAACCTCGCCGGTGAATTTTCTCATTGAGCCACTTTCCCCATCGGACGACATGCGCCAGCGTGGACGTGACATCGTCCACGTCGACCGCCTTAAGCCATATTATAGCCTTCTGCCTCCAGACTTTTAGGTCGCCAGGATGGCTCTTTTTCGGCGGGGGAAAATTGTGAAGAAGAAAACGCATCGTTGGCAAGCAACATCGCCACCGCTTGGGTACTGGGTCCTGGGCTTCACTCGCTCGCCTCGTGCTGATCGTCGCCGGCAGCTGCTTCACCGTTGCACTGTCCCGATCGTGTTTTCTTCGTAGGGCCACTATCGCAATACACGCCAATAAACTCCTTTTCAATGGTATTCTTTTCTACGTCTTTCGGCCCAATAAGAACACGTCACAAAATACAAAAGAAAACATTCGTAACAGCAGAATTGGTGGCGGCGCTCACATGCTTTCGTAAAATAGTCCATTATTTTGCACTGGCACCGGTGTGTCGATGGGCGCATATGCATCTGCAATGGCCTTCTTGCCGTTTGTAACAGTGAAGGGAGCTTCAAGGCCTCATTTTGCTTTCCTTTTTGTGCAGTGCGTGGATCTCGACCAGGCAAGAGTGTGCAGCTTACTGAGAACGAGGTCCGCGGCCTGTGCCTCAAAGGGCGCGAGGTGTTGCTGACACAGCCCATGCTGTTGGAGCTCGAGGCACCCCTAAAGATTTGCGGTGACACCCACGGCCAGTACTACGACCTGCTCCGGCTGTTCGAGTACGGCGGCTTCCCTCCAGAGAGCAACTACCTCTTCCTGGGTGACTACGTAGACCGGGGACGACATTCCCTGGAGACCATCTGCCTCCTGCTTTGCTACAAGATCAAGTACCCGGAGAACTTCTTTATCCTGCGCGGAAACCACGAGTGCGCCTCCATCAACCGCATCTACGGCTTCTATGATGAGTGTGCGCTTCCTCTCCATTTCACGTGTGGGCTCCGAAGGAGTGCCTCTTCGCTATTTGTCTCATTATCACGCTTATTGACACATTCGTGATAGCCGCCTGAGTTATGTTAGGAGCCCTAATGCTTGGGGGTCCCTAAGCGTGAGCTGCATTTCCAGTAGTCTAATGTCATGTGGTGGGTTGAGGGCTCGTGACAATCGCACTGCAATAACCTGATGGGCCGTTTTATCCAATCGTCGTAGCCCTTGGAGGCCCACGTGCACTACAGTGGGATTTGTTGAGAATGGTGCGATTTAACGTCAACAGGAAGTACTCCTCCTTCACAAAAGCTTGAGTGGGTACAAGGCCGGTGCAGTGCAAGAGTTTTCAGAAGCAGATATCAAGTGGCTACCCCTGCGATAAAACACAGGCTGTTTATGAGTTGTCCTTGTTTGATCAGTAAAAGCTGACTTTTGTAGTGCTTATCACGCATTCTCGGTCTAGTTAAATGTCGAGATACAAGTAAAATTTAGGTACACATGTAAACAAGTACGCCCAAGCTTCATTAATTTTACAGTAACAGCTAATTAATTCAACACTTTAATTTGAAAGCCAGGTACATCTACCGTGTTCACTGCTTTCAGTCAACACATGCACTTTTTACAGACATCAAGATTTCGTTAATTTTGGCATAATTGACTACAGGTTGCCTAATTCAAACAGTTCTCCATGCCTACCTAGCCCGAACCACCGCAGATAAGCGAAACAAAAAAATACATCCACAGGCAACCAAAATGAGGCGGTGCTGCCCGAATCGCTATAATGGTCGGTTTCTTTCACGTGACACTTTTGTCCTCACAGAGATCTACCGCAGCTTCATCTTAACTTGCTGTGATGTGCGCTCAATATCACAAAACGGGGAAAAAAGTGTAAGCTGTGGTCTGGCTTCTGGTATAGAACAAGATTGCTACATTTATATAAAAGAGCGGTCGGTTGCCGGCTATTTTACCTGCAAGAGAAGCACAAGCACACGCACATGCTGGTCGTGGTGGTACGTAATAACCTTGCGATAGGTTCAAGGCACATTTAAACTTCAGCTGCGGTGACATTGAAAACAATGTCGGGAATCACAAAAATTGCAGCTTTGACGCTGCCCTTATGCAAAATTGCGACAGGATTTGCGTGTTCATAAAAAATGAATTAATTAAGTATACTTGTCTTTTTTGATAAATCGGCATTTCATTAATGAGGACATGTAGCCCCGTCCTGTGAAATTCTACCTAATGAGTTTTTACAGCACTGAGATTCAGAACAATGTCACTGGCGAGTGTGTTCAGATAATGAACTATTTTTTATTTTGCGTGCAATTTTTATAAAAGGCGGGAAACATCTCAAATAAAAGAACTCAAACTTCGTTATGTTAAACTTACCACAGCTTTCTGGCGAAAAAAAAAGTCGTGGTTCGCTTTAAGTGGAAAGAAGGAACTTCTGCAATCATTGATATGTGCGGTTTAACGTGCCAAAACCACTGTATATGATGAGAGACGCCGTAGTGGAGGGCTTGAGAAATTTCGACCCCTTGGGGCTCTTTAACATGCACCCAAACCTGAGCACACGGGCCTACAGCATTTTCACTTCCGTCAAAAATGCAACCACCTCAGCCTGAATTCAATAGCGCGACCTGCGGGTGAGCAGCTGAGTACCTGAGCGACTAGAACACCATGGCGAGGCACTTCTGCAACTTTCAGATTGGGCAACCTTGCAGGCGTATCACTCAGAAATGAACTCATTATGAACATCATCTTATCCTTTATATAATGGCATTATTATTGTTATTGTCCTATGCAAACATAATTTGTGTCTCACAGTTAAGCTTTTCTTTTTAAATATCCACACTTTAAATTTTGAGTGACTCCCTCTGACTGTCTCCCAATTCGGGGCTGTTCTTTACTACTTCCGATAAAGCATTTAAACTTAAGGTCTTCTCTAAAAGTTTTTCGCTTATCACAAAAAAAGAACAAGCATGCAACTACATAGCTTATTTATTAGGTTACAAATTATAATTGCGAAAGCAAAAGTAGTGAAAATCGCGACATTTTAGAGTGGTGCTAAAGAATAATCGTCACCGATTTTCATGAAAATTATGAAGAATACTCCGTACAGATTACTGACTACTGTGTGGCAAACTGTGTAGCAACTGGTTAAATTAAGTAAAAGACTAGGCCAAATTAACCATACTGCGATGCACGGCCTCCTAATGGTGAAATAAATTTCATAAACATGGTTACTTTTTCTTTAACTTTTCTCGTTCTAATAAAGTGGGAGTTACGCGTACTTGCTCATTTTGAGTCACATGATTGAATGTTTAGGGCTCCGTTGTCTGTATCATTACTACACTACGTCGATGCAGCAGGCACGTGAGAGAGCTTACCAATAAAATCAGCTGATGTAGGGTGCGAAACTGTCGGCATGCCAACCATTTGAGCTGGAATTAGGTCCCGTATCTAATGCAAAATATATTTAATTAGTCTTTCCTTAGGAATATGGGGAAATTTTTCTTCAAAGAAAGATATTTACTTGCTTTAGGACTACTTAGGGGGCATCTTTCGATTGAAATCTCACAGAAATATATCTCTATACTTTATTGATAATGAAAGCCTTCGTGTTGTCGTATTAAACAGCATACTTACTCCGATTTTATTCTATAAAGCAACGAATGTTCCGGAGACAAAGGCTAGTTCTAATTGCGAACAGGTGACCATTGCATGCGATTCCCAAGAAAACGTTCGAGGGCTAGTAAACAATGACTAACTCATTATTCACCAAAATGTGTTAAGATGATGGGTGTAAGAAGTTATGAAACTACAAGAACCATACGTTCGTTCATGTTGTTCACGCCACGTGGCACGGGTGATGTTAGTAAGGCAAGCAAATTTCGAAAAACTCCAAGTTCACAGCTTCTTCCACTCCGCGTCTGCGCATCGCTTTACGCACAGGTAGTTTCCTTGGTCGCAATTGATGTGCTTCCGCAAGTGTGTCACCTGAATCCCTAGAGTGCATCTGGCCAATTTTCATTTTTCTTTCGTCAGTTCTCTGAAAGCGTCCACGTTACTTCTTCAAATGCACTAAAGAATATACTTATAACTTTACCAGCTACAATACTAGCAAAATCACTTGCTCACTGAATAACCTCAGTGGCAGGTGTTGGAGAGCTATGAAATGTGACTCTAGAAGGACAGAAAGCTATGCCACTTGGTGACAGTATTTTATAATATTTTAACAGTGAACAACTACACGGACACTAGAGATTGGAAGAAGGGGCTGCACAGCGCCGCGGTTTGTCCTTTCTTGTATCCATGTAGTCGTGCGCTGTGTTCAACTATGATTAAGCGTAGCTTGGTGTTTCACAAGCCAACCGACACTGCCACACACATGTTTGCAGTTCCCTGTAGTCGAAAAAATGCCACTTAGTTGTTAGAAGCTCACTGCATTTTAACTCATAAAGCTGGAATTTGTTTGGTGTAAATAGGAGCATAATCTTCAATGTGGTCATTTATTTTTCTCAAAGAAAAACAAGCATCTGCAGAATTGTGGCTAACGTCATCGCTATTTGTCAGGTTGACTTTTTTGTCGATACTACTCAAGCAATGATGCTAACTTGCACACTTTGCCAATGAAAGGATTGCAATTCTTCTAGAAGTACGATGGACAAATTTCCGCAATGTTAAAGTGGAAAACAATAAAACCCTTTTCAAGGCATTGTTCTCCATAATGTATGGCATTTGAAAGTGATCTAACACCTCATGTAGTTATGAGCCATCTGTTTCACAGTCACATTTTGGAATTTTCTTTAGGAATGCTGAAGGAATCACAGTCTTCTTATTTCTCCTGATTCCCAAGTAGCAACTACAATTTCTTCGTCCGGTGATATGCTTACAGTTCTCAGGCTGAGTCCATTCTTCCGAGGACACTATTTGCAGTTCTCTGCGGAGCATTTGGTGCCAGTTAGGCACAAATATAGCGCTTTCACATTTTAGATCGACATCAAAGTTCGCGAAGCGTTTTTGATTGTAATAAGGCACAGTTTGAAATTTGCACAATATGCACATACACACACCTGCCAATGCGGTGAGAATTTTACCCATTCTATGCGCGAAGATATTATTTTGTCAGTCCTACCACTGACAGCTTGGATTAGCAAGTTTGTAATCTTTCATGAATATATATTGTTTCATGAATACAAAAGAAAAATCAAGGAGGTTCTTTCGATCTTGTAACACAAAAAGTGGAGGGGGGTCCTTAGGCTCCGCCTAAGAGTATCCGGTCCCTAGGGTGTACTTCAAGCACTTAATAACTAAAATCTTCTCAAACTTGCTATGCACCCACTACGCGGCATAAGGGAATTCGTGCAGCAACGTCTGTGCCTAATATAGTGGCCAACCAGCTTTAAACCATGAAGTCATAATGATAATCATATATTCTGACGCCCAGTGGAACTGTATGCTCGCACCATAAATTGGTACTGCGCTATTTCATGTTTTATATTGAAGCATGTATACAGGAAGCATGTGTTTGTAAAGCACGCAAGTCACTTTCGCTTCATTACCGAGCAGAGAAAGTTATTTTCACTGTATTCACAAGCGAAGGCGTCGCCGTGTGGTGAAACATCCACTTGCTACGCCAACAACCCGTGTTCAATCCCCACTCGGACCTAGAATACCTCATTATTTTATTTGCATCTTTCTCGATTTTTCGATCACGCACAAGATGATGATTTTCGCTACTACCAACGACGCCAACGCCGACACTGACGCCGATGCCGTAATTTCCGCTAAACCAGTTCTTCAACTCTGTCATGTTCAAAGTACAGTGAACCTAACGTAAAAATAGCTGCAAACAGTCATTCGAGCGTTGTTTTGCGCTAATTGTATAGTGCTTCCGTAGCGTCGGGAAAAATAAAGTACGGAAAAAGGCCCTTTTTCTGACCTCGTTTTTTTACCGTGTAGTTTTTTTTTTTTGTCGTCTATGGGCTAATGCTTATATTTAGGATTGAACCAACTATCCACGCCTCATTCTGCTGAAATGCATCTATTCTGCAATGAGCTATTTCCCATTTTCCTCTTTCGACACCCAAGCTCAGAAATACGCACGGCAGAGCGCATCTGCCACATTTTATGCAGGATTTATTAGTTCTTGCAAAACTCTTGCAGACTTCCACTTTTCCCACGTAGTTCACGTTTGCCAATACTTCGCTTATCGTTACATTTCTAATATGATTACCTTTGCTAACTTTCCAGCACTTTCAACTTGTAAACTATGAACAATAGAACCACGGAAATATATGAATCGCTATTGGCGATGTGCTGAAATGAGCTTGTATTTTTGCACGTCGTGCCCTCGCTTTAACACTAATTGAATTCATTGCAACCATCTTTCTTTTAAACCTGTTTTAGGCAAGAGGAGGTTCAACGTCAAGTTGTGGAAGACGTTCACAGACATCTTCAACTGCTTACCTGTGGCTGCCATTGTAGACGAGAAGATTTTCTGCATGCACGGAGGTATGTACGCGTCTGGTCTGCTACACACGCGGAACACCACATTTAAATGTACCTCGAATAAAAATCTGTAGGTATTCGAAATTTTGAATACAATTGCTTTCGGGCACCGCCGCGGTAGTCTTGTGGCTAAGGTACTCGGCTGCTGACCCGCACGTCGCGGGATCGAATTCCGGCTGCGGCGGCTGCATTTCTGATGGAGGCGGAAATGTTGTAGGCCTGTGTGCTCAGATTTGGGTGCACGTGAAAGAACCCCAGGTGGTCGAAATTTCCGGAGCCCTCCACTACGGCGTCTCTCATAATCATATGATGGTTTTGGGACGTTAAACCCTACATATCAATCATAATTGCTCTCGGATATATCTAACCTGGTATACCCAATAATTGGCCGTATCGAACAGTAGAGAAGTCTTCTACACTTTCCCATGTGAAAGTACGGAGTTGGTGCACATGTACCTGGAAGCCCCGCACACCTAAACATCGGCCATATTTAACGCTGCGCCACCCCGAAGCTGAATAAGTGTACTTTCCTTATAATTATACTTTTTAGCCGCATTCTAACTAGGTAATATATCTATTCGAGTGCAGGTGATGACGAAACAATAATATTACATTGTGTTCATCTGTTCGGTTGCACTGCACTTGCGTCACTCGACTGTCTGATACGAAATCTGTAGGTTTGAAGGCGTAGTCATGCTTTTCAAAGGGTATGAGTGCCGAGGCACCAAAATGAGACGAATAGGAAATCACTATAGGCAGCCTACAACAAAGCAATACATGCCATTGCAAAGATGTCGATACAATTTCCTTTGGTGTTTGTGGACAGCATGGTACCTTGCGCTTTGGAAAATTGTGTACTTCTTGCCTGGTTTCTAACAAATCCTTACTTGTGAGTGGAACTAAACCATGACCTGCTCGTAGCAAAAATAATCACTGTAATTCACAACGACGTCAAGCGAAACACCGTCATGAGGCTTTTTCTTGGTGGGCTTTGGTGCCAGGTGATTACTTTTGGTGCGTTTTGACTGCTGTCAACGACGTGTGGTGCTTCGTTGAATTTCTCTATCAGCATTTTTGGGTGCCATCACGTACGGGGGTACAGTAAGTGACTTCGTCGACTCTGACGACGACGTAACTGTTTCTGGCTGCACTAATGCCGAGACCATGGTTGACACTTATGGGGCCGCCAAAGTGAACCATGCAGTTATGATGATGCGAATGCCACCATTAATCTACCTTTTATCACACTCCTTAGCTTGTATCCACGTTCATTGTCAATTTTGCCAAGAGGCGCTGAACTAGCCTAATTAGAGATCTTCAATGATATTGAGGATGACTTGATGAGCCTGACAGTGCACAAGGAGCAAAACCAGTTTACGGATTGCATGAAAAGAAAGCCTGGTAATTAGTGGAGTAAGCTTCCAGTTTGTTTTTTAGCATAGTGCCAACTAATATACATGTTATTATGCGAGAAAATGCATGCGACAGCGACGAGCGACGCTGTTAGTGATGCAACAGGCCAATCGTGCATGTCAAGGAGTCTATATCGCGCTTTCGCTGTTTTTTTTTAGGTTAGAATCTCTCGCTCATCACCCGAAAGTGCTGCAGGCTCAAGCAGCCACTATAGCACAACGCCGGAAGATAATGTGCAGCAGTGACGTACTCATCACATGCGCAAATAATGAAATTATTTCTGCAGCACAGTGATATTTTATATACTATTATGCAACAAAACACCCTTTTTCACATTATAACGTGGCACTTTTGCTACGAATAGATTACATCGCGCCTGAAACAGTGGAGATCCCTCGCCCAAATCATCACCTGAACGGGGTTTTTCAACGGAAGTGGCAACTTTCGAGAAGGCATTCTACGCCGGGTTGCTCCTCACTGTCAGGTGCATTCTCACGCATACGGTATTTGGCCTTTCACAGTCGTCCAAGTTTGCGAAAACCGTTTTGAGACCTGCAGTGCATTATTATAAGCATTACCTACGCATATATTGCATTTCAAATTATCAATATATCGAAATGCTTCGAGATCCCCTTCGAGTTCTATAAATGTGGGACCAGTTGTATGAACATATCATTCCAGTAAAGGCATTGCCGCAATCTTCGGGAAGTCCATTCATTGATAATCTAGTCTCTGCAGCTGCCGAAAAAACACTAGGCCTTTTGCGCCATGCTGGCGTCATCAACATGCTAGGCGCTGTCAATTTTCAGCAACAAAAAGCTGAATTTATGTGCACTAATTCCTGGCATATGGTGAACCATGCTGGCTTTAACACAAAGAATTTTTTTGTGTGTGAAATGGCAACGCAGTAGAACACTCAGAGTGCAGTCATTTGGTGGTAAATATACGCTTTCCTGGACAAACTTCCAGGTCTGAGCCCCGACCTGCAGTCCATGGAGCAGGTGAAGCGGATAATGCGGCCGACGGACGTGCCCGATCAGGGCCTGCTGTGTGACTTGCTGTGGGCCGATCCCGACAAGGACATCATGGGTTGGGGGGAGAACGACCGGGGAGTCTCTTTCACTTTCGGTGCCGATGTGGTCGCAAAGTTTCTGCACAAGCATGACCTTGATCTCATCTGCAGGGCACACCAGGCGAGATTTTCTATGCAAGAACTGCGTTATTTTTAAAATAACATGCTCCAGATTTACATTGATACAATAATGAATTGCGAGGCGGTGAAGTATTTTATCGTACGGTACAAAACAGTACAAAAGAAATGGTTAGTTTGCCTCTGCCAAAATGGACGCTAAACAAATACTACAATTCAAATAAGCATCGGTGGATCAATGGCTTCTACATTTATGAGACAGCAGTAACACTGCTAACAGAACATCAATTTAGTTAATGTCTATCGCCCTCGCTCCCAAACGCTTTATTTAGGCATATGAAAAATCATGGCATTTTTTAACACGAAATTTTTTAAGCGGTGGTTCACCTAGATTTTAGTGACGTTTTCTGTCATGGAAATGACGTGGAAGAAATATGCGTTATCAGAAAGCAAAAAAAAACTTTTGCTAACGGAAGTTTAAGGCACAAACTTTCGGTCGAGGTCAACTCAAGCCGGGCACGCTACCTACTATGCCACAGTCACATGCTTTGGAAGCTTTACAAGTATGCCTTTTATATCTCGCACTGTCCTTTGACAGTGCTCCTGGTAAAGCGAAGAAATGCATGGGGATCGTGACATCTATGGTAGTTCTTCTACGCTTCGTTTCTACGCATCCATTCAACACAGCGCGTTTCCAAGAGAACTGCCCTTTTTTTAGCTGCATTACACAACGACAGGTGTCGTGGTCACCTCACGCTTCAGAAGTATAGTGAGCTGTTACATGTATTGACGAGAGAGATGAAAAAAAGAGAAGAAAACCACTTGCTGGAAAGGAAAGAGAAAGCCAAAAAGTTGGTGGAACAGAGAAATCCGCGAAGCGATCGAGAAGAAAAGTGAAGCATGACGGGAACACAGACAGGCAAAAAGGGAGAAGTGGCCAAAGAATGAAGTCGGCGAAATATGGGAAATATATTTAGAGAAAAACAAACATTGTGCAGAAATTGGTAATTGTTCAAGGCAAAAATTGAAGGTGAAAGTGAACGCTGGATGAGGGAAATTCGCGAGAAAAAGAACGCTGCATCTCGAATATTTTGGAGCTACGTAAAAGCGCTAGGTAGGACGTCTGTCAGAATGCAACAACATATGGCAGATGAAGGTGGAAAGAAATTGCAAGGGTGCGAAGCACTAGGTTTTTCATTTATTTACAATACCTCAAAAACCCCAACGAATGGTTTTACAAATCTGAAAGGTAATGGTAGATTTGTTTAAAAAGGTCGCCCAGGGAACTTCTTCAGGCAGTAAAAGTATGAAAAAAGTGGAACCGAGGAAGAAGTAGTATTTGAGAATTTCAATTGGAAGAAGGCCGAAAGAAAAATTCCTAAGCGCAATACTCTGGGCTTAGATGGGGTTCCCGTCCGCCTCATTTACGAACTAGGACATAGCACTAAAGAAGCTCTGCTGAAATCCGCAGAAATGTGCTTACATTTGGCGGCAAAGTAGAATGAACCTAATATATAAAGGCAAGGGAGAAAAGGTTCACATTCGCTCGTATAGGCCGCTAACCATTAAATCTGTGGTATACAGGCTGGCGATGCAGGCAGTAAATAAAACTTAAGAACGTGGGCAGAGCAAAATATTTTGGTAGAACTGCAGAATGAATTTCTAATCGACAGGTGGTTAGACAATAATTTGTTTGTTCTTACTTAGTGTATATAAATACCTGAAATAGAAGAGATACCCTTATACGTAGCTTACCTGGACATCACTGCTGCATATGACAACGTTAATCAGGAAATTTAGTGGGACATATTGAAGGAAGTGGGCATAGGTGACGGCTGTATACAGCTTTTGAGAGAAATATGCCGAGAAAATACAGTTTGCATAGAATGGGCTGGAATAAGTAGCAATGACAGCGTTGAAATCAACAAGGGACTGAGACAGGGATGTCCTTTGTCCCCGCTGTTATTCATGCTGTGCCTAGTGAGGATGGAAAAAGCGCTGGAAGGTAGCAACGTAGGGTTTAACTTGTCACACAAACAGGCTGGCGCGATGGTTGAGCAGAAGCTTCCAGGTCTATTTTATGGAGACAATATTGTCCTATTTGCTGACAATCAAGACGATGTACATCGGCCGGTAGATATATGTGGAAGAGAAGGCGAGGCTCTTGGACTATAATTTAGGGCAAGAAATGCTTATTTATGGTATTCAATATCACGAAGCCCAGGTGGTCTTAATACAGGGCCAAGAAGTACCGAGGGTAAGCGAGAACAAGTATTTTCTCGGTATTTCGCTTACCCACGATATTTCTTGGCCCTGTATTGAGACCGCCTGGTCTTTGTGATCATTTAATACCGTCGATCTGCATTTTTCACACTAAATCATAGTCCTAGATTTGTATAGAAAAAGCGTGGACACAAAGTGGAGAAAAATAACTAGGAGGCTCACCAGTACACATATGGCTGGCAGTGTGGGCGACACGGCAACAAGGAGCATCAAGCGAAGAGTCAAAAAGGTGGAGAGAAATTATTGGATGACAGCGAGGAGAGAGGGAAAAGTATCCGGCTCTCAGTAACCACTGAAAGGGCAAGAACTAAATTAGGCGGGAAAAGTTTTATAATATTTCAAGGGGAAGCGCGTTACGGTTCGAAGTGAGGTCGAGTTTCCTTAGATCGCGTAGTCATAAAGCGAGTTTCAGTAAAGAACAGCACTTTACATGCTGTGGTGCAGTCAAGAAAATGATGGAACATGTTCTTATTGTATGCAGCGATATCCACCCCGGTATACGTGTGGGTACAAGCTTACATGAGGCTTTGGGTTTCAGGGACAAATATGGAAAGCTGACTATGTCTGCGAGTGAAGCAAGTAGGAGAGGGTTAGAGTACTGGTGGCAACAAAGTAGAGATAAAGGACGGAAACAGTGGAAAAATGAGGTCATTCTGCCTGAAGATGCAGAGAGATGAAATACAAATATATTTTTGTTGTTATAATAAAATTGATTTAATCGAAGTAGATAAGGCATTAGGCCAACATAAGTATCAATATCTTTTCGTTGTTTTTTTTTGCGAGCCTGGTGACACACCTGTCACCACCCCTTTATAAAAGGGGCGCTCATAGGATCCATCTATCCATACATCCATCCATCCATCGTCCACGTTCATACCATTCATTAAAAAAATATAGCTCTCCGTCGCCTGGCTGTAACTCCATGTTCTTCAGTTACGCTCGCTCCGTAAAAATAATGGCGTAATAACAGCGTAGACATGACGCAAGTTTCGTGCTGCAGCACCGACAGGGACATCCAGACACGAATCCTGGAACGAGCGGCATACGTGATCAAGAAGCATGGCCTGGCAGCCTACTTGGTTTAGCCTCCCTTACCCATTCAAAGAATAAAAGTTGGCACTCACTCACTCACTCACTCACTTCTTCTAGTATGGCAACGGCGCTCAAGACTCTAACATCGTTCAAGCCTTAGCTCAAGTTCAGCCATCATTCAGTGACGGCTCCCTTGGCTGTCGCACCGTTTATGCCGATTCCGCTCTCACCGTTAACCCCAACAGCTGGAACAAGCGTTTGTTCACTCATCGATCACGAACGTCAGTCCTCGGGATGATTATGTATCACTAAGCGTCACGTAGGTGCGTTCGCGCTGAATGGTGCTATCGCTGCTAAACGTCGAGAGAACTTGTGCAAGCTCAGTAAACATTCCACTACTACTGTAGACGCAAGTTTTCCTTTCCTATTACTGAGAGATCAACCATCTTTTTTTTTCTAAAAAAAAACCTTTCTCACGGGCACCTTCTGCGCTTGCGCATCGGAAACACTTTGATGGTGCCACTCCGAAACATTTTTAGTGGCTCGGGGCCTCCGAAACCATTTGGCACACCATCTCAAAGGCCATAGATGCGAACGAACGCAAAAGCTCTCATGATTTCGCGTCGACCGGAACATTTGGCAAAGCCACCAAATTTAGCTTTGGTGCTCACCAATAGGGACACTGTACCTATGATGCAAACGATCATGTTTGCATGAACACTTGATTGCTCTAAAATGTGGAGTGTCCGAGTTGGTCCTTTTTCAAGGAAGTGTAGAATACTGCAACAGGAGACGAAAGATTTCAGAACAATATGCTGCCCTACGTTGTTGCTTCTCTTGTTTAGTCGCATTCTCCGCTCTATTTCAAGAAAATTAATGCAACACTGGCATCTCTTGCAAGAGCGCTAGAATAATCAGGCTATGCTAAGCAGTGCTGTCATGGCACTAATGCAATAACAAGCTATTAAAAAGGCATTTTATTGGTAAAGTGGACACGTTCTTTTCCTCGTGCTCAGGTTGTGGAAGATGGGTATGAGTTCTTTGCCAAGCGACAACTGGTTACTATTTTCTCGGCGCCCAACTACTGTGGTGAGTTCGACAACGCTGGTGCCTTGATGAGTGTCGACGAGACCCTCATGTGCTCATTCCAGGTGAGACTGCGCACTTACTCATCTCTCATTCAACTAAGTGTCACTCTGGTGTGTTTCATGTCGCCATGAACTGAAGCAAGCGTGGTCGATCGTTCTGTTACGGGGCTTCTTGTACCTGCCAGATTGCGTGCGGGCTTGAAAGATACATTTTTAAACATTTTACACCTTGGCGTACTATGTGACCGAGTGCGCCAAGTGCGCACTTTTTGGATACACGCATTGCATACACGAAGCATATCACACATTGGGTCCTCAGGTTTGGGCGCCCAGGCGCTACGTTAACAGGCAGAGTACCATTATCGGGAAACTCACTCTTAGCATCAATGGATTCGATCATTTCAACGACGCAGGCGGTGCCATGTAGCCATGCTCCGAAGCTGTCACACGGAGATGAAACTGCGACGCAGTTCGGTTTCTCAAAAGTCATAAACCAATGACGGCGTCTTCACGCACTACGACGCTGACGTAATAGCTCGCGACATCACTGTCTCGTCCGCCATTTCGACCTTCCGCTGCGCCGCCTATAGTCGCTGGAGTGGTCGAATTTTGTCCCAAGTGTGTGTTCAATGCAAGAGTCGGCTGGTACCACATGGTACCTTCGGCTAAGTTTCTATTGTTGGAAATTGTTATAACATTAATATTATTAATTAAACTAACTAAAGTTAAACACGGATGTAACGAACCTCTGTTATTTAGCGAACTTAGCATTTCCCAACTTCATTCTCATAGACGCCTATTTAGTTTTTACCTATATGTAATGAAGACATGGAGACAATTAACCGGGGTTTAACAAGGTTTCCAAGCTGATTTGATATTTTGAGCAGTACTTCCGCCGAAAATTTCAAAATAATGTAACTTTTGCAATCGATAAAAAAAAACAAGCGGCGATGACGAGAGCAAAGCATGCGAGCGTCGCAGTCAGAGCCGTCAACCTTCCATGCCGATATGATGACCATGATCAAAACTACTAGGCGCCAGACATCAGTGGCCGTCGCCGTCAACTCGGATGGTCCAAACAAACATCGTGATATCACAACGTTACTATTAAGTTATAGGGATGTGACACTGTGATCTCCAATGACGATGCTACCTCATGTCATCTTCCTTTGCACGAAGGTGGCCACACTCTGGAGGCAAGTGAGGGGCAGAAAGCGTGCAGTGCATCCTGTGCACGAGACAGTGCAATACTGTGCTAGGTGCAGACATATTTTGAGGGAGGGATCATGCATAATTCAATTCACCTTTTCATAAACGCCTCCCTGGGCGCCGCCATACCCTCCTTGGGCTGTGCTAATTGGCGCGTCCCCTCGAAAATGCACTGGAAACGCTGCGCCCTTAGCCTTTGTACTCCCGCACACAGCCCATCATGGCGGTGTTTTTTTCCTTTCTGTGAAAAGGTGTACAGGAAGATGAAGGCAAATATAATGAATTTCACCTTGCAATTATCTTAGGTGAATGCATTACGTACCACACTCTTTTTTTGCGATGACAGCAACGTATGGATGAGGGTCGCCGCATTTTCCTAAATGGGTGGTGACTTCCACCCGACCAAGCCCAAGCTTTGCTGTTGTTGTTGTTGTTGTTGCTGTTGTTGTTGTTGTTCTTTTTAGCAGTAAGTAGTAGTAACAGGAGTAGCAATAATATTAGTAGGATTAGTAGTAGCAGTAGTGTTAATGGTAGTCGTAGTAGTGTTACATTACGGCCAAATATTGTCCAGCTGAGCTTTGGTTCTCTTCCTATAAACAAAACCTTTTAACTACACAACCCGAATTTCTGTCCCTGATCGCAGACTAGCGTACTTCAGTTTCACTGCTTTTTTCTTGCTCTTTGCCTAATTTTTTGTCACCACTCCTCCTCTTTCAATTATTTCTATTGCCGACTTGTTTACCTTTCCAATGTTGTTCCGGAAACGCAAGGCTTCGTATAGGTTAGTAACTTAACATACATCTGAGTGTATATCTTCACATTCAATTAAAACATGCCTCGTAGCTTCCTCACTTCTCTTACGCTGACGTATCGCTCTCCTTGATCGATCAAAATTTTCAACGTATTATAAAGACAACCGACTTCATGAACTGCTTTCTCTTGAACTATGGACCGTTTTCAAAATTCAGCGCCACCTATCGAGCGAAACCGTAAACATGTTTTTTTTTCGCCATGCCTTGTTCACCCATGGTGATGCGCGCTGCTGATACCAGTACGCGATTTTCGCTGCGTTTGTGGGTTGCGGTGGGAAGTCGGTGGGACACCGGAAAAGACGCACAGCTGCCACGTCAGGGAGCGGCGCCACTGTGGCCCTTGCGTGACCTCTTCGGGTGGTGGACGGGCTGCTATGACCGGCAGAGCAAGGATATCGCCTTCAAGGGATGCTCATTGCCGTACCATCCAAACGCAGTACACGTCCTACAGGAACGCAAGTGGTGTCCGTGTTCGCTGCAGGAAACGCTCATCGGCGTCGCTGGGACACACAGCCCACCAGTTCGCACGAGTGAACAAGATATGGCGGAAGAGCCATGTTGCCAGACTGAAATTCCTGAAGGGTGTATATGACTTAAAATTTATTGTCATAATCGCCGTCATTATATTCGTTACTACTATTGTCTTTATCCTTTCGTTGCAGTTACTGCGATCTGGTTTGCTTTCTCTCACTCCTATCAAACACTTGATGTTCACCTTTATGACGTTTCATGTAGTATTTTTGTTGCTTTGCCACCTATACTACCAGCCGTACACCTCCTGATCAGTCTCTTGAATATTTTTTCGGCCGTGATTCAACACTCTGCTTAATTAGAAACCGCTATGTTCTGGTCGTACCTGTGGTGTTTCATTTTTTTAGTCTCTCATAAGACCTAATTGTCCAGCTACTCAAGTCGCTACCTACTATATCACCACCACGCGTATGCATGTCGTACAGTGAAGTATATTTTTACTGTATAATTATCTTTATGTATGTATTTTAAGCGTAAAATGTGAGTAATAAAAAAGTTGTGCATTGTAAATAAAGTAGGGCAAGTTGGATCATGACAAAAGGTACTCTTCAAAAATGAGATCAAAACCCTGATTGGCGAGCTTCTATTATGTGTACAACCAATTTAGTTTCTAAGATAATAAAATCGATTTTACGCCATTTTGAATGCTGATATGAGTATGCGTTAAAACACGGCATACGAGTGGCAAGCACCTTTTGTCAAGGTTGACGGGCTGCGTGGTGATGCCGACTGGAAAGGCTGCGGGGTCGAAACCCGATCGCCGTGGCTGTATTTCGATGGAGACAAAATCGTTAACGCCTGTGGACTTACTTTTAGGTGCATGTTAAGGAAACTCTGATGGATGAAATTTCTGGAGCCCTGTAGCATCCCTCACAAATATATTAGTGTTTTAAGGCGCAAACACCCAATTCAAAGGCAAGTTGTAGGATGTATAGGCCTGCTGTGGAGACAGTCGTCTGAGTTGGATGTACAGTAATGAAATATGTCACTTCTCAGAGCCACTTTTGCTGCCTGCTTTGCAGATTCTGAAGCCAGCAGACAAGAAAAAGTTTCCTTATGGTGGCATTGCAGCGGGAGGGCCCAAGCCAACTGCACCACATCGTGTACAGGTGAGGGAGCGTTATGTTCCATCACCTGTTTCTTATAGTTTGGCAGGGCTGCGCTGCAAGGCACCGACAGCTGCGCTGAAATTTTATACCACGTGAAACACACCCTCTTTCAGATAAAGGGGAGCTCCATACAAATGTTACATTGAAGACTGCATACGGATAATTTATGAAAATTATTGCAAGTTGTCATTTGTTGTGCTAAAACACTAATCATCATTACTTAATGCGCGCGAGTTGCATTCCTCGCCAAGTGAGCGCATTTTGACGCAAGCGATATGCAAAGAACATCCGGCTGCTTTTATTGGCAGAGTTCCTTATAAAGCGCTGCCTTTCAACAGTAACGGGAGGCTGCCATCTATTGGCCAAGTTGCACAGCTGAAGTTGACATGTCTGTCTCCATTTTTGCCACTGCATGCGTGAGACTTGCTGGTTTGCTGGTAATGTAGCACAGAAAATCTGTTTGCCAGGTTGGTTCGTACGTAATCATCAATGAAGGGCACCAAACTAAACGGAGGCAAATGTACGTCCACCACAACAAACCATCAGCCCTCAGTCCTTAGAGGCTTCGAAGCAACTGACCAAGGCGGCGGTGGCATTCTTCCAAGACCCTGTATGATGTTTCTTTTCTGTAATAATAACTGAAATAAACTTGAGATGAACTCGTATCCCCAACTCCTCCCAACCTGGAGCTCTGAAAACACCCCATAAGTGCGCTGTGAATAGCAATCGGGAGATCGTGACTCCCTACCTCACACCTTTCTTTATTGGGATTCTGTCGCTCTCTTCATGAAGGACTATGGTGCCTGTAGATATCCTGTAGATTTCTTCCGGTTTGTTATTATATGTGATATATCAAGGCTATTTATATGAGCTTGATTGTTGTCCGTGCATTTCTCTACCACCTGATTGATGATGTGAATGCGACCTACTATTGCCAAGTAGCCTCTTGAAACCTCCTTGGTCTTTCGTTGGTTGAATTCTTAGGTGGCGTTAATTTCAGGTGGCACTTTTGTATTTAGCTTGTAGGTAATATACGAAGAGCTAATTGGACTGAAATTTTGAAGTTCTTGACATCAGTTTTCTTAAGAGTTATTAGTATGTATTAGCATTATTCGATGATTTAAGTATTTTTAACATCAACAGACATTCATATAGTGCACGGCCACTTTTTTTAACCTCTGCCCACTGTCTTTCATCAGATCGGATGTTAGCATATTCTGACCAGTGTTTTTGTCATGGTGCATTCCCTCCAGGTCTTTCTTTATTTCCCCTATATTGCTATAAATCAAATGTCTGATTGCTCTGTGCAACTACTACTTCTTATATTATCGTCCTACGTATTGCAGCTACTGTACAGATTTTGGTAAAACACATCAGCTACATTAACATTGATTGGTCAAGGGAGTCAACATCAATGTCAATATGGAGAGTATAGTTGGAGTAGCACTTTCACGGCCTGCGCTAACTCTGTGATAGATGGCTGCAGTGTAGGCTGCTTTGGTTGAAGAACCTGACACATTATGTCATCCATGTCAAACTCGAAAAAGCCCCTGAGAAACTTCTCATTGATGCAAGTTACTATCTGCCTCCTCTTTCAGCGGGGCGAACAGCGCCTTTCCGGCTGAGTAGTCTACGCCCACTCTTATCTCGTGAGTGAACAAGGGGGGGGGGGGGGGGGGCGCTTATGGTCACCGCATCACTACGGCAACGATAAGCGCATGACTCTTTCCCCCACAGCCAGCGGGAGCTTTTACGGGCTGCGCTCTCAACATGAAAAAAAGTGCCAAAAGTGTACTTTGAGTGGCCGTCCACATATAGATGCGCTCTACACATAACAAACTGCCCCCAGCGGGGACACATGACATATAGTCCTTAGTAGAAGCATGACCGCGGGAGTTGCTTCTCATCAACGCCGTCACAACGCACAAGCCTAGTTGTGGTCATCTGTATACTATGGCTGCGCCGCAGAAAACTTGGTTACAATTATTATTGCTCCCAAAATGCTAGCGTTGCTTCGTGAAACATTCGAATATTATGCTATCACATCCATAATGCTTCGCCCTTTTGCTGAATCTGAATTTTTTTCGCCATCTTCAGTGTCTGTGATACTTACACGGCTAAGATGGCGCCTGCGCGTGAAGCTGATAAGCCGGCAAAGTGATCTGACCTATAGAGTTTCAGAGTCAAAAAACTTCTTCATTGGTAGTCAGCTCCCATATTGTATGGTTTTCCGGTATAAGCTTTCAACGCTGTAACGTTCATTATCTTGCTTTTCCTTGATGCAGTGAACGAGTGCTCAAGATGCGGAAAGAAAAGAAAAAGGAAAGCCCGCCAACCATGCCTTCGGGGATGAAGGGAGGCTGCACCACGTTTCTTTGTTTTTTTTTTCTGGCATTGACATGATGATCATGCGGCACCGCAGGAGAAAGGCGTGGAAAAAGGAGACCACCACCATGGCGGTAGCTACGGATTGAACTCAATGACCTGCATACGATCGCATGATACTCGAGAGTTGGGGGTGCTAGGTCATCAGATGAAACAAGTGTCGACCGTCCTTGCCTAGACCATGCGCTTCTACAAAGCGGCAACCTACGCCTTCCTGGTACAGCTCTGCGTTGAGTCTTCCCAATGCCCATCCATTTGTATGAGTCTCTCTTCCGCCTCTAGTCAAGTTACGCAAAATGTACTGCCTAAGAGGGTGCCGCACATCGGTGTTGCACCTTCTCTGACGAGCACCAGTTTGATGACTGCTCCCCCTTTTGACCCTTCACTTCTTTCATCTAACCTCAGCTACTATTTTTTCCTCTTTGTTTCTTTTGTTTTTTTTTTTCTTTTTCAATGTTGTTGCCTCTTTTTGTTGCTCATGGCAATAAAGTGTGGTTTCATTCATCCGGCAGCTAAGATGTGAGAGTGTTGGCCACAATGTTCAAAGCCTGAGACGGCAGCTCACAGAGTTTCGAAAAGGGAAGCCATCCTTGCATTTATTGTCACAGTGAGCACAGCCACCCAAGTAATCCAGCCCTTGTTGTTACCGAGATTCAGGGATCGTTCACACTGGGTCTGGAAGGGAATGCACGACCATCTGCGACAGCCAAATTGACTTTCGATACATGCTGCTCACTTTCATTGCGCTGACGTCACAATGTGGAATAAGTGGATGTATGTGGGCATTTCGCTGCTGTGCTTCTTACTCGCTACATGGTCACTTTTACAAAAGTGATTATTTGCAGTCGGTTGTGCAACCTCTACCAGTAGATCCTGTCCAAAATAAATTTAATTTGTACAAGTTCATAGAATCGTCCTACACGTTCAGACGATGAGGTACTAGTCAAGGGCGTAGCCAGAAATTTTTTTAAGGGGGGGGGGGGGGGGAGTGAGGGGGCAGAGGAAGCTTCTCCTCTATTGCTTCCAGAAGGGGCACCCCTTGGAATAGTAAATTTTTGCTTTCAATGCCATGGCGAAAATAGTTTAAAGTGAGGGGGGGAGGGGCACGTTACCCGTTTGACACTCCCTGGCTACGCCCCTGGCACTAGCATTTTAGGCAGAGCTGTGCGCGTTAATGCATAATTCTCTCTACTGTGTGTCGACTTAGCTCATTGACTTTGGACGGTTAGTTGCTCTGAGCCTAATTTTGACGAACATTTAAAGGTCGATATAGGCTTGCCCAGTTGATTGGCTGTTTTGCTGTTTAAGTTTGTGCTGTTAATTTTGCCTGTTCGTTTTTTTTAGCTGTCAAGTGCAAGTGACGCACATAAATTATAGATACGACCTGCATTGATATCTCGTATGCTAAAATTTAAAGAATGCATACAGGTAAAGAAACAGCTTTTGGGGTAACTGTTCTATTTATATGAAAACGGATCCATTGGGAAAAGCTATTCTGAATGCGGCAAAATGTCACCTTTTTTATATATTTGAAATACCCTCAATGTACATTATAGGGGGAGGAGCAAACATGAAAAAGATAAAAAAATAAATGAACAACCAATCAGGTGCGGTTAGTGACAATGTACAATAAATACAAATAGTAAAAGAGAAGACCATTTAAATGCTGGTTATACATTATGTACCCCACGATTAAGTCAGAAAAAACGGATGGCAGGATTTTACAGTTATAGATCATGTTCACAAGGGCATGTTTGGAAATATTCAGATCACGTACGTTTACTAGAGACGATGGCAGATTGTGCTAGTAAACAGAGGTTTCCAGAAGAAATGAGTGTGCGCTCGTGACAGCGTTAGAAAAGGAGACCTTGACTTCATGACAATGATCCCTACGAGCAGGTATGAATGGTGATGGGTGAATGAAGAATAATCGGAGAGTGGTATTGAGAGAACATATTTTATGAAAAAGTGAAATGCGAGCTCTCTTGCGGCTGATTGCAAGTAGTGGGATGTTAAGAAGAGTTTTCACTTCTGTTACGCTTCCTTTACGGGGTAGTTTGTTTGTACAAAACTGACAAAGCAATTTCACGTTGCCTCAATTGCGTTAATTAATATGAATTCATGCGGACCCAAACCGATGATGCATAGTCTAACTGAGGACGCATATACGTGGTTTAGAGCAGTAATATTAGTGAAGATACTTACGGCAAAGTTTCTTACCATTTTTCATGTCTCTCTTCTAATTTTTGCTTTTCTTCGAAGAGCCACTCACCAGGTTTGACAATTTTGAGCCGACAAGCGCAATGCATACATATGGAGTTCACAATCACGTCTGCCAAACTTTGCAACAATACGCGCCGGGGAAATGGGTCAAACTTCAAGATGAACGCTGCTCATCCTTCCTTTCGCGGGCGAGCACCCAGGAAATTAGGGTATGACGTGCACGTATGAAGTGCCCTACGTACACGACAGTGCAGCGACGTTGGTCCTCTACGTAGACGACTGTGCTTTGACGTTACCAACAGCGGCACATGACATGGCGAAAATTTTTTAAAACGACATGCGTGTTTTACGTAATTTGTTACTTGAAGAGATTAATAAAACTTCAGGTAAATATTGAGACGCAACAAGTGAATGTGCGTGTCTTTTTCATTTTTTTTTTCTGTTCAATTGCAACGAGATGCGGAGCTAACGTACCGGCGTTTCGCATGCGTTCGTGTCCTCGCGGTTCCTGCATCAAGTATACGCCTGTCCTGGAAAATAAATAATTGGTCTTGCGCTTTCAAGCACTCATTATGCTCATCTCTTCTACCGCGTCTACGCCATCGCTTCCAAACCATCTCGCAAAAACAGGCAGTAGACAAAAAAATGGCAGCATATCCACGGAGTGAATGATGGAAAGTGGGGCGAAGCATTCGTCCGTCCATTCGTTCTTGCTTCCGTCCGTTCCTGCGTACGTCTGTGTAACCGTCCATGCGTCCATCCACCCGTCCGTGCGTGCGTCTGTTCGTGCGTCCGTCCCTGCGTTCGTCCATGCATCCGCGCCTGCGTCCGTTCATGCGTCCATCCATGCATCTGTCTGTGTGTCCGTTCGTCCATCTATTCAGCACTCCAAGTACAAGTACCACCATCTCGCATCTTTTCATCATATATTCTCCATATAGAAGCACCGCCATCCAGCGGACATTTCAAGGACTAAACGGGAGGTGGCACATGCACACTTTCTTACGGCTTGCGCTTCGGGTTTACTTCCCACCTTTAACCACCTCGAGTTCATGGTATACTAGTTCACTGTATTCATGGCTATGTGGCCCAACGCTCGCTAAACCTTTCTAAAACCAAGAAGGTTACACCCAGCGAGTATAACGTAGCAACCCTTTCTTGTCAGATCGTGCTCAATGTACATGCCAATAGCTGCTAATGGGGATCGCAGCGTGCGCGTTACCTAAAGGCCGAATGCTCCTGTCTCTCATTCCCCCTTAGCAGCCATTGACATGTGCATTGAGCACTATCTTTCATTGTTCAACAACGCACAGAAGAAATCTCTCACAGGAACCACCTTGGAGGTCAAAATCGTAAGGACCGCTATTTCGGGTATGTGCCACTGGTGGTTACGTACTACGAGGGACGCACATGCCACGCCATAAGGAGCTTCGCCCCTAAAAATAACGCTGGTCAATAAAACAACGGCACTCGCGTGCTCGGGGGTTGGGCTTGGTCAGGCACATCATGCGCACGTGACCTCTTGGTCGGATGCCGGAGAGCGTAAGGAAGAGATTCGGCTTGCGAGGTCTACATGGGGGAGCGGCAGGGGTTTCAAGCTTACCTCTTAGCATTCCCCCTTAGCAGCCATTAACATGTGCATTGAGCACTATCTTTTATTGTTCAACAACGCACAGAAGAAATCTCTCACAGGAACCACCTTGGAGGTCAAAATCGTAAGGACCGCTATTTCGGGTATGTGCCACTGGTGGTTACGTACTACGAGAGACGCACATGCCACGCCATAAGGAGCTTCGCCCCTAAAAATAACGCTGGCCAATAAAACAACGGCACTCGCGTGCTCGGGGGTTGGGCTGGGTCAGGCACATCATGCGCAAGTGACCTCTTGGTCGGATGCCGGAGAGTGTAAGGAAGAGATTAGGCTTGCGAGGTCTACATGGGGGAGCGGCAGGGGTTTCAAGCTTACCTCCTCTCATCCTCGTTTTGCACCGCTCAATAAAAAAACTCTTTTCTCAGCTCGTAAGGAACCAATAGAAAAACTTTTTGTGGCATAGTGCTCTTCATTGGACACACAACTTCCACAGTCTAACTAAAATTTGTTATGGGGCCTGGTGACTGGCCCTTTAAGGACTGACTTCAGGGATCAAAAGTATGAATTTGGGCATGTTGTAAATACATAACTGATCACATATCACAAAAATTTCACTCGGGACAAGAGAAGGTACAAGGACGAGTGCTCACTTCTAACAAGATTTATCCTGAAGAGCAAACAGATATATACTCTTGAAAAGCGAAAAACGGACAAATCATTCAAGTAGCCCAAAACTGCCATGCACAAAAACCTACATTCTCAGGAAAGACAATTCATTTGCACAAAGACCGAGAGAGAGAGAGAGAGAAAGTGCTGACGCAGTTCAGCTCTAGTCTACAAATTATTTTTGCCTCGATAATTTCTCTTGTAGCTTTATTTGTTTTGTTTTTTCTTCACGATAATGGTGCCACATAAAAGTGGTCTGCAGGCACACCTGCTGCAGTGCAAGGCCAAGAAACTACTGCTACCATCCTTGAGGTTAAAAGCATGTTCACTGCAGCACGTGTGGCTGCAAACTGCTGTTGTATGAAACTATTATCTCTGGAAGAAAAAAAACAAATAAAACAACAAGAGAAATTATTGAGGAAAAAAGGATTTGTAACTAGAGCTGAACTACGTCAGCACTTTCTCTCTCGCGCGCGCGCTTTGTCAAAATGAATTGTCTTTCCTGAGAATGTAAGGTTTTCGTGCATGGCAGTTGTGGGGTGCTTGAATAATTAGTCACATTTTCGGATTTCAAGATTATAGCGACGTAGTCCTCTACACGCCTTTATTAGGCCTGGACGACGTGGCCAAAAACATTCACTTCCGAGGCACAGAACAGACAGTACAGACTCAAGGGCTATCTCCACTAACGATGGAGGTGAGGAACACTATGTGATGATGGTTATGTAATGGTAATGGAGAAGCGTGTTGTAAATTCCCACAGTATATATATGTTCGCTATTAAAGATAAATCTTGTTGGAAATGAACACTCGTCTTTGTTCCTTCTCTTGTCCTGGGTCAAATTTTCGCGCTTTGTGGTGAGTTAACCTTCTCCATTCACCATCTCGTTTTTCTCCTTTGCCGTAAGTGGTGGAGCGTTAACTAGGAGTAAATAAAAACATTGCCAAATGTGGCATGCCTGTTACCCACAATCCTTTTTGTGGCATTCCTTGTTTATTGACTTCTCATCACGTCAAACCTGTCTCTTCCATAAAATTTCTAAGACTTGCTTTTGCTTTGTTTTTTCTCCCAAAAGTAGAAAAATTTCCTTCCTTGAGCGAAATTTCCTGAACTAAAGGTATTCATATGTAATGCAAGGAATGAAAAAGAAACAAAAGAAAATCCATAGGAACAACAAATTCTATTATTTCTCTCCTCCCCCCCCCCTCATTTTCTTTTTTTACATTGCGCCAAAATAATTTCACAGTCAAAACACAGTAATCATATTTTCCTAGTCTAGAAAACCTAAAGGTATTGACTTGCATTAACCACCGGCTTCTTGGCCAATCCCCCTTAGTGGGTGAGAGCCACAAAAGAAAGGAACAAGCAAGCAAGCACCGGACGAGAAGAAGAACACGACCACCAGCTGTCAACAAAATCGGCGTCAACAAAATCGATGGCCTTAAAGACGCTCCTTATGCTAATTCCTCCTCAGCTGCAGCTACTGAAATTAGTATGGGTACCCGGTCACTGCGGCTTAGAAGTAAATGAAATCGCTGACTCTCCAGCACGGGCAGCATTGGAAGGGCCAGTACTATCAGTCCTTCCCGAAGTGGCCACTATAACTGCGACAAGATACAGAAAACTTGCGCTTAGTGCAGACGCTATGGAAGCAATATTGTCAACACCAGAATTTACCCACTTAAGATTTCCATGGAAAATTCATTGGTGTCCTACAACTCAGTTGGAAACCATAATAACCAGATTTCGATGTCGCGTCCCCCAGTAAAATTTCTATTCACATAGGGCTGGTCTGGCGATATCACCACTATGCAACTTTTGTTCAGAATTGGAAACAATAGAACACTATTTTTTATAATGTCACCGATAAAAAATGTTCAGGAAACCACTCTTAGTCCTCCCATTCGCTAGCCTGGGGCTGAATTTCACTATAAAAAACATACTTTCTTTTGGTCCTTACGATCTGGGCTTCAGCCACGAGAACGTTTTCTATGCAGTTTCCAAGTACCTTAATGAAAGTTAAAAAAATTAAGCTTTTAATTGCGTGATTATTCTTCGTGCGAAAAAAATTCCAACATACACAAGAGCATTGTTGAACCATGCTGATTCCTGATTGATTGATTTGTGGGGTTTAACGTCCCAAAACCACCATTTGATTATGAGAGACGCCCTAGTGGAGGACTCCGGAAATTTTGACCACCTGGGGTTCTTTAACGTGCACCCAAATCTGAGTACACGGGCCTACAACATTTCCGCCTCCATCGGAAATGCAGCCACCGCAGCCGGGAATCGAACCCGCGACCTGCGGGTCAGCAGCCGAGTACCTTAGCCACTAGACCACCGCGGCGGGGCACCATGCTGATTCCTATTCAAGGTAATGGATAATTGTCTTATCTAAACGAGTTGCAAACAACTATTGCACTCCTTTCGTTCTGCCTAGGGTGTCTTCTTTTTTTTCTTTTTTTTCCGGTGGGTGGTTTCGATATTGAAAAAAAAATCTTACTGAATTAAGTCATCGATTCTTGGCCGATCCCCCTGAGTGGATACGAGCCATGGCTGTGGGATCATTGTCATCATCATCATCATCATCATCATCATCATCATCATCATCATCATCAGCTGTGCGGTGGTCCTGATTCTTCCAGAACGGTGGACGGTCACTGTTTTTTCTGTTGCTCTGATCCTGTTCTGCGCTGCTGCTCACCGGTTGGAACGGCTTGAACGACGGGCGGCAGGATTGCACTTGAGCTTAACGTTTGCTTCTTTGTGGTTTTAGGGCTATTTTGGCAGTTGTTTGTGGTTTGTGCCATTTGATTTTCTGAGTTAAAGCGACTCAGGCTATTTGGATGTCGGTTTCTTCGCCTGGCCAAGGGCCTTCTCCTTGGCTAGCATCTATACCGGCCAAGGATTGGCCGATTGATTTTTTTTTTTTTTTTTTTGCAGTGGGGTTATCAAGGTCCCCGTGGCTCTGGTACCGACCAATGGAGGTACGATACCTATGAACAATCCGAAGATAATTCAGACGGAGCTTCGGAAAGCCACATCACACTTTCAAAAGATCACTAAGGTCCGGCATTTCGGTCGTGGTGGTATTTTGTGCTGCTCTGCCGATTAGGAGTGCGTCCGAAAGCTTCTCAATTGTTCCGAATTTGCAATGCAGCTGGTGAGCCCATTTATTCCAGCGCATCTTGCATGTTCGAAAGGCATAGTCCGTGGTGTAGGTACCAGCCTGACCCCTGCAGAAATTCTTGAGTTTTTTTCGGTACCAGGTGCACGCGTCTGGTTGGATATAAAAAATCGCCTACCGAATCGGTGATAGTAACCTTTGCGGGAACGATAAGGTCATCTGAAATTAAGACTTGGCCTCTTATCTATAAGGTAGAGCCTCTATCCCCTAAGCCAATGCAGTGCTTAAATTGTTGAAAACATGGCCAGAGCGCCAAAGGGTGCAGATCAACTGCCAGATGTCGAATATGCGGAGAAAATTACGACAGCCGTAAGTGCAACTTGACGGAAGAGAAGTGCTGTTTACGTCATGAAGCGCATCCTGCAGACTCTTTAGATTGTGAGGCGAAAGAACAAGAAGTTAAGCTGCTGGAAATTCTGGAACGCAGGCGTTGCTCCCGGAGGGAAGCTGTGACTGAATTACAAAAACGCTTGAAAGGTTACGCAAGCGTAACAGCACGACATACCATTGCTACAGATGCATCGTTAGCAAAATCTATCGCAGAGAATATAGAGAAGGCAACGGAAAAGGCGATGGAGCGTCTTGCCAGCAGTATTATTGGAGTCGTTGCTTAATCGTTAACATCTCAGTTGACCCAAATCATTGCTTCAGTGTTTATGAAAAATCACACTTCATGGGATTTGGAGGTTTCAAAGTGTGCAGGGACAGAAAGTCCTATAGCTCCTACACGATGCACATCTCCTCAAGCAGGACCCTCCAATATGATACTGCGAGCAGATCCAGAACCTATATTAGATGACTCTAATGAATTCACAGATATGGATGCGGAATCTCAAAATTTCTTGAAGCGTGCCAGATCTCCCCTATCGAAAAAGTCTTCACAATAATCAAAATCTAAAAAGTACTTGTCAAAGAAAGACTTTTTGGAGAACTTCTCCAAAAAAGACTTTTTGAAGAAAGATCTTTTGGATCAAGCAGTCTCTGCGGTGGGTTTATAGTGTCAAAATAGGCTGCTTGAAAGTATTACAGTGAAATTGTCGATCAATAGGGTCGGTTACCACAGATTTATCGTTTATTTCTTCGCAAATTTCCCCAGATATTATTACTTTACAAGAAACTTTGCTTACAAATGGACAAAAATTTTACCTAAAAAATTATCGCTTATTTCGTTTAGACAGACCTAGCAGAGGTGGTGGACTTGTCACTTTTATATCAACTAAATTTAGTCATAGAGCGAAGATTAACTACTTGTGCATAGATAATAACTATAAAATTATGGTATTAGACATCACTCTGCCAGGCTGTTCTCCTTTTTATTTTGTTAACGCATACTTTCCGGTATGAATACAGGACACAAGATGCTTAGATGCAATGTTAGCTTCCTGCAGGAAGGATGTAATATTACTGGTGACTTCAATTCACACCACGTGTCTTGGGGTTTCACGACTGATGTAAATGGAAGGCGCAGGAAGGATGTAATATTACTGGTGACTTAATTCACACCACGTGTCTTGGGGTTTCAAGACTGATGTAAATGGAAGGCGCTTGTGGGAATGGACTGTTGATAATCACCTATATTGTGGAAATTTACCCACTGTTACGTTTATTAGGAGACAATCAAAATCAGCGATAGATCTGACCTTCTCCAGCTCCTCACTAAGCATATCGTCGTGGAAAACATTAGATTGCGCAACAAACAGTGACCACCTTCCTGTTAGCTTCGATGTTAACTTTCCCGTGATATTTTTAAATGACAAAATTGGCTCGTTTGTAAATTATGAGCGTTTACAAAAAGACTTAAAGTCTACTTTGGTTCTTCGCAAGGACATGCAGAAAGACATTCGGGCTATGAGTCTGTGTGCGGTATTGAGAAGAGCAATAAAAAAGTCAACTTTTTCAATAACTTCAGGCACAGGTGGGTCGTTTAGCCCATGGTGGAACGCTGATTGTATGAGGGGTATAGAAAACAAATAGCGGCGGGGAAGCAACTTATCCACAACCAATGTCCAAAAAACTGGTGTGACTATAAATACGTGGCAGCAGATTTTAAACGTACAGTACGTAAAGCAAAAGATAACTATGACACTAACAAATTCAGCTATCTTTCAAAACCAAACAACAGCAAAACGCTTTTTAGATTTTTGCGTTGAAAAGTTATACCACCATCAGAAAAAATTGATTCTTCAATTCTAACGCCTAGCGAACTCACTGAAATTTTAGAAAACGTTGCTTAAGGATTAGAAGAAAGATTCAGATCAATAATGCCAAGACACATAGTGAAGCCAATTGCAGGGGAGGAGTTCAATGAGGTGACATTAGCGGAACTAGCGGGTGTAGTGAGGCACTTACCTCCTACAGCACCTGGACCAGATGGAGTAACCTCAGCAGTGATAAAAGTACTATATGACATTTCCCCACATGAACTCTGTATTATGGTTAATTACTCTTTGAAAAATTCTTGGATACCGGTGGATTGGAAACTTTCCAAAATAATTCTGATACCTAAAAAACAGGAACTTGGGTATACACTTGACAATGTGAGGCCAATTTCTCTTACATCTAGTTTGGTTAAACTAACTGAAAGAGTTTTGAATGCACGTGTAATAAAATACATTGAGAAGAAATCAATACTGAACCTCAGTGAAATTGGCTCTAAATCGGGATGCTCCATATGGTGTGCGCACGTGGATTTGGAGAGTCGTATACAGCTGGCTAGGCGTAGAAGAGAATATTTTGCATTAGTTACTCTGGATTTGGCCAAGACGTATGACAAAGTGGAGCATAAAATACTAATAGAGCAGATGGAAATGTATCACTTACCAAACTACATGACATCATGGGTAGCAGAGTTTTTAAGAGAGAGAGAGTTGCTTTCAAAGGGGTTGTTTTTCTAACAGATATCGACAATACTGTGGCGTACCGCAGGGGGCAGTGCTCTCACCGGTGTTGTTTAACATCTTCCTCAGTTCGATTCCAACACATAGCGATATTCATTTATATGTGTATGTAGATGACATTGCTTTCTTTGCGACAAACAGTGATCTGCAATTACTTTATCAGACATTACAGAATTACCTAAACATGATAGAGGAATGGCTTAAAAAATTGGAATGTCTCTAAACGTAAACAAAAGCGCGCTTCTAGCGTTCTTGTTCAAGGATCCTGTCGACATCTCCTTGATGTATGGCACAGAGCAGATTCCCCAGGTGGATTCACTCAAATACTTAGGCATCATATATAACAGCTCGTTAAACTAAAAAAGCCCCATCGATCACATTGGGTCCAAAGCAACACAAGCCATGGGGTGGTTATGCAAGCTCAACGACATAAAAAGGGGGTTGCGAAGAAATACAATGGTAATGGTCTATAAAATGTACATTAGTTCTATCATGGAATTCGGCTGTGTCTTATTTTCGGGCAGTGCGACATATAAATTGAGACCGCTAATACTATTAGAAAGGGAGGCTTTACGACTGTTCCTTGGACTGCCCAAGTTTGTTGCTAACAATGTGCTATACATTGAAGCGCGTCTACCGTCGTTGTTCAATAGATTGAAAATGCTTACTATTTAAACGTTTTTAAAACTATACACTTTGCCCCAGAAAGAATTGTTTTATGCTTTTATTAAAAAGCCAAGCTTATTTTTTGAAATTTGGTGGTCGCGATTCCACTGCCCACAGATCATGTTCGTTCAAGCGCTGCTAGAACCACTGAACGTCAAAATCAAACGTATTTTGTCAACAAGAAACGTTAATTTAGATCTTCAAATAGAGTTTGATAATATTTATCCCTCTAACGCAAAGCAAATGCCATTTAAATATTTAAATGATTGGCTGCAGGATTACTTGGCACACGTTAACATGAGCAACATAATTGCGACTGATGCATCCGCATCAAATGAAAAGGCTGGGGCAGGTATCTTCTCACGTTCCCTTGACTGATCCTTTTCGGTTAACTCCCAATTTACACACCAATATTCATAGCAGAATTGTTTGCTATTGTACTGGCACTACGGAAACTTACTTTGGGCGAATCGGAAGCAGTCGTAATTACAGATTCTTTTTCAGTATGTGCTGCTCTGTCTTCAGGAGCCAACTTAACACTTATGCACATGTTTCGACAACTCATACCGACAAACCTGAAAAAACTGCAGCTCTTATGGGTACCAGGCCATCGTGGCATATATCTCAATGAGATGGCGGATGCACCAGCCACAGTATCTCTTAGCGGTCCCCTTATCCCGATTTTGCCTGATACGGCTTACGCGACAGCGATAAGGTTTAGAAACCTCTGTTTGCATTAATACGGCTGCTACTCATTGGATAAATATCGAGATTTCGCACATCTAGGATGCCGCTGGAATAGACAGTGGTGCGCAACACGGCACTTGGAAGTTACTTATACAAGATTGCGTTGCAGAATTCCGCAACTGAATTATTATTTGCATAAGGTTAGGCTAAAAGCGTCACCTTTATGTCAGATTTCTGAAGAAATGGAAACGATAGATCATTTCTTTTTGTTCTGTCGCCGATATTTTCATCAGCGGAAAAGATACCAGGTAGCTCCACTTGAAAAATTAGGATTAGAATTAAATGTGGCAGTAATTTTATCGTTTGGCAGCATTAAATTCGGTTATATGCACAAGGACGTCTGCTCTGTGATATTTGAATTCATATATATATATATATATATATATATATATATATATATATATATATATATATATATATATATATATATATATATATATATATATTTCGTTTTAGACTCACCATTACCTCTGTCTCAAATCGCATCTGAGAGCCTGCATCGCTCCCTGTTTAGATATACTCCTTTTTCGATTTTTGGCTTCTCTGTCTATATATTTTTTTTTAGTTCAAACTTACGTTGTGGTTGAAAAACCATAAGCCTTTTACTTAAGATCCTGCCGCCTGGTTCTTGGCCGATCCCCCTTTGTGGGTGTTCGCCAGAGTATCAAGGATCATCATCATCATCATCATCATCATGATCAGAACCGAACGCGGTCTCGGCGCGCGACTGGTCCTGGTCCTGGTCTACCTTCTTTCAACCAAGTCTGCCGAGTCTGCCTTCTAGTACCCGGTGGTTTGGTACGACCTGTCCGCGGGGTGTCGGTTGTGTGTCGTGCGGCAGTGTTTTGTAGTTGTTCGATTTCCATTCTTTTGCTCTACTCTCTCTTTCAGCTCTCTACTCTCTCTTTCAGCTGCACGCGCCACATCAGTGTACCGATCGATGCTCACGAGTCACGAGTCGTGGAAAAAGAGAGTCCCCACAGAGTCAGTCATAGTAACATTTTCAGGCGTACACAGACCAACAGAGATTAAGGCATGGCCTTTAATTTATAAAGCTGAGGCTCTCGCTCCCCACCCGCTTCAATGCATTCAGTGCAGGCGTAATGGTCATACCGTTAAGGGGTGCAGATCGCCTCCTCGGTGCCGCGTATGGGGAGAAGAGCATGACCCGAAAACGGGTTCCTCGCAAAATGAACGATGCTGTCTTTGCCAAGGTGCTCACCCTGCTGATAATTCAAACTGCCCGGCTTGAGATCAAGATCGCCAAATTTCAGAGATAATAGAAAGGAAGCGATGCTCATGCCGTGAAGCTCGAGCCACAGTATTAGATAGATCGTGCGGGTACGCGGAAGCTGCTGCTCGACATTCTAAAGCTATGGAAACCTCTATAGGAGAAGTTGTGACAAATGCTGTCGAAAAGGCCATGTCGAAAGCACTGAACGCCCTGTTTTCTACCCTGTCAGAAACAATCGGGCAAGCTTTGACAACTCATATTAGTCAAAGCTTACATAGCGCAGTAAACCCTACTATCAATACAGGTATCGCGCTTACCCACGAAGGCATAGATGAAACCACGCCAGATACTGCGTTGGAGTACACTGACACTCTTCCATCTCCTTGCGAACAGCACGATGGGAGTGGTTCCGAGACGACTGCACAAACTGTTGAAAATATGGATTTGGACAATAGAGCCACAAAACGCCGGGCTTCCCCTTACTCACTGAAATTCACCATCCTGCATAAATTGAAGTAAAAAAAGTGCCAGGACAACAGTCCGCTGACAAATTATGAGTTAATAAAGGACAACATCATTCAAAAGGCAGTTGAGGCCGCTGGTATACCTTCAACATAGGGTCATTGAAAGTGCTTCAGTGGAATTCTTGCTCAATTCTCGCTGCAACTACTGATCTTTTACATCTCTGTACTGAATTTTCTCCTGAAATAGTTATATTACAAGAAACATGGTTATCTACGGAAAACGTTTTGATCTTAGACGCTATCACTGCTTTCGTTTAAATCGCCGTACATGTAGAGAGGGGTTAGCGATTTTCATCTCTACGAGATTTGCCCATAGAGCAAAGATAGCATATCAGTTTACATCGACAGAGTGTGAAATTTTAGCAATAGATATATCTATTTCTGGTTGTACATTATTTTCAATATTCAATGCTTATTTCCCCACAGGTGCTGTGAATACTACTTTATTAGATTCTGCAGTAGCCGCGTGTAAAAAGAATATAATCATCGCAGGAGATTTCAATTCACACCACATAACATGGGGTTATAGATCCAATGTCAGTGGAAAACGGTTATTAGAATGGGCCAGTCTGAATGGCATTCAGTGTGTGAATTTCAGGTCCCCCACTTATATATCTGGCCTATCACGTTCTGCAATAGACCTGACTTTTTCTAACTCAGGTTGTATCATTTCGTCCTGGTCCACCATCACAGCAGCCACAAATAGTGATCACCTTCCAATATTCTTTGAAATAATATGCCCACTTACTTAGACAAATAACTATGTCCGAAATTATGTTAATTACACCAAATATAGAGATACATTACAATTAGGCTTAAATGAACAGGCAGGTCAAAGCGAGCAGGCAAAGGCCCTTAATTTATGTCAGCTATTAGGTGCCTCTATGAATAAATCTAAATTCAGTAAACAGTCAACTAGCAGTAGTACTCATTCACCATGGTGGAACACTGACTGTGATCGCGATTATAGGCGACGAAAGGCAGCTTGGAAGAAACTAATCTACAACCAGTGTCCATGTAACTGGAAAAACTATAAATATGTTGCTGCTATATTCAAGCAAACGGTTGAGAGAGCAAAAGAGGAGTACAACTCTAGACATTACAGCTATAAGTCGGAGACAAAAAATAAGAAAGCCCTTTTTGTATTCTTACGATACAGAAAGGTTGTTCCGACACAAATAAATCTAGAATCGATTTGTTTATCACCTGCAGAATTATCGCTGTCAATGGAAACAATCGGGGAAGGCTTAGAAGATTGCTTTACATTGGTACTACCCCACCCTTTGCCGAACTCAGAAAAAGTTAATGAATACAATGCAACAACACTAGAAGAAATATCAGAGGTAGTACAATGACTGCCAGCTTCATCTCCAGGTCCTGATAACATAACAACAGCGATGATAAAAATTATGTTTGATTTGTCTCCCAGCGATCTCTTTAACTTTATAAATTTTTCTATAGAAAATGCCTGGGTGCATCCTGACTGGAAAGTTGCTAAAGTAACACCACTACTTAAAAAACAGGGAGCAGGTTATGCTATAGACAACATTAGGCCCACTTACCTCAATTCTAATCTTGTTAAGCTAATAGAACGGGTTCTATATTGACATCTTGAAAAATGAATAGAGCGAAATAATGTATTGAGTGAATCTCAAACTCGATTTAGACCTGGCTTCTCTATATGGTGTGCGCATGTTGACCTGGAAGCTAGAATTAAACTTGCTCGGCACAGAAATCAATACGCCACTCTTGTGACTTTATATATTGCTAAGGCGTACGACAGTGTGGAGCGCGCCATCTTAATTAGTAGGCTTCGAAGTGTTAACGTTCCCGAGTATCTATTTTCATGGATTCAAATTTTTTTAAATGGACGTACATATTATTGTTCGCAGTATGGGCTATCTTCACAACATTACAAACAGACAAGGGGAGTTCCTCAGGGATCCGTTCTTGCGCCCATTTTATTCAATATATTATTAGGCTCTAACCCACGATAAAGTGCAAGTATGTGTATACGCAGACGATATAGCCTTCTTTTCAGCTTCAAATGACATACACTCGTTGTACCACATTTTACAATCATATTTAAATGCTATTAAAGTATGGCTTAGTGACTCGCGCATGTCCCTTAATTTTACGAAAAGTGCTCTTCTTACATTTCCATTGAGTTCTCTTGTCAGAATAGCATTGATGTACAGACAGGACTTCATTCCACAGGTAGACTCATTAAAATATTTTGGTATAATATACACTTCAAATCTCAAGCGGTATAATATACACTTCAAATCTCAAGGGTTGCTCAAGCGTATCAACAATGGTCGAATTGGAATGCGTAGAAGAGCTTTATTGATGACATATTGCATGTATTGTAAGACAGTAGCAGCTTTGGAGTCTCGACGGCGTTTATTAGGCCGAATGGCCTGATCAACCAACCCTTCGAACGAAGACGACGTTTTTTGTGATGATGATTATATACAGATGAAGAAGATGAAGGTCAAACGTTGTCAATATTGTGCTTACACTAATATCCCCCTCGTGCGGAAGCGGCCAATTAGGCCGCTGTTAATGACGGTGGTGTACCGCCCAATATTAGAGTTTGGATGTGTGTTGTTCTGTGGGGGACCCACTTATAAATTACGTCCGCTTCTTTCTATAGAGCGTGAGGCATCGCGCCTATGTTTATGCCTCCCTAAGTTTGTCGCTACTAATGTTCTTTATCATGAAGCACATCTGCCCTCTCTACGAACCAGGTTTCCCATACTGACTGTTCAAGCATTTTTGAACATCTACACCTCCCCACAGAGACGCTCCCAATATGTATTTATAAGGAAGCCTTGCATATTTTTTTTATTGTGAGTGGTCTCGGCTACGTCGACCTCAAATAGTTTATGTGCAAGAACTCTTACACCGATTAGGGGTAAAAATCCGTGATATGAGTTTCTCACAGGTACGGAATCCTACGGTCAGAATAGAGCTTGACAATATATTTCCTAAATATGCTAAACTTTTGCCGATAAAATATTCGAATGGGTTGCTCGGAGACCATCTCAATAGCCTACAGATAAGTTCAGTTATAGCCACAGATGCTTCCGTTAATACCGACAAAGCAGGAGTGGGCATCTACTCAACAGCATTAGATTGGTCTTATTCACTGTGACTGCCCGATTTTACGCCAATATTCCAGGCAGAATTAATGGCAGTGATTCTGGCCATACGCAAGCTACCAACATAAATCCCTTCGGCTGTTATACTAACTGATTCTTTGTCAGTTTGCACTGATCTGACAGCAACAAAAACATCGCCTTGTTTATTAGAATTCTATACGTATATACCCAGTCACGTTCGTGTTATTCGATTGGTTTGGGTGCCAGGTCACACTGGACTAATACTAAATTAAGGGGCGGACACACTGGCGGCTGAATCAATTCAGGGCCCCATTCTGAATATTCTGAAACCCTGCTGCTTATATACAATCACGCGATTTCGGAATTTCTGTATGCGCCAGGAACACACAAGCTCTTTTGTTCTAAATGGCGCAGATTTTCAGCACCTTAAATTTCAGTGGTACAGGGCTTGGTGTGCAACAAGACAATTCGAAGTGACATTCACTAAATTGCGAGGCAGGATTCCACCTTTAAACTTTTATTTATAGAGACCTGGTTTTATTTTCCCCCTCATTGTCACTATTGTACACGAACAGAAACTATAAAGCACTTTCTCACAGAATGCCGCAGGTATCATGATTTAAGGAAAAAATTTCTAATACCAGTTTTCCAAAAACACGGGCTTGAGCTGTCTGAAACAGTACTGCTCTCCCTAGGGGCTTCGGAACTAGGTCATTGCAACAGGGACATATATGGAGCCATATATAGCTATATAAAAGAATGAAACCGGCTACCATGCTAATCTCATAAGTACATACTCATTACTTATTTTCGTCTTTAGTCTATTTTATATATTTTACTGTATTTTATTTATTTTGTATCCCACTGCCGCGCGATTCATGGCCGATCCCCCGTAGTGGGTTGAGCCATTCCTCTCGGGAGCAACCAACCAACCAGCTAAATTTCAACTGAACGAGGATTGCAGAAATATTATCATGAGTGGCACACAACAACCCTAATGCATGCAGCCTTTTAACATGCGCAGCATTAAACTTCAAAACAAGTATCGAATATTGCCGCGAACCATGCATTGGGTTTGTTTATTTGTGTTTTGTTTTTTCGGCCTGGCTGCGCCGGCCTGTGCTATCGCCGTTTTCACAGCGCTTCGAACAAACGCTACCACAGCGTTTCGAACAAACGCTACCACAGCGTTTCGAACAAACGCTATCGAACAACGCTTCAGGCGTTGTTCGATAGAAACAATGCTTCAAGCGTTGTTTGTTAGAAACGCTGTTCGAACGAACAGCGTTTCTGACAAACGCTATCACGGCGTTCTCGATACAATTCGACTATTCGAGAAACCCTCGCGCCGAGGGATATAAATTCCCGCACAGCCGATGCCGCGTCATTCGATCGCCGATGCTCACTAGCGTGCCCGTCGTTTTTCCGGCCGCTGCTTCGCCGCCTGTGTATTTTTTCAGTTGTTAGGGGAGCACAGGTTCGCTCCAATAAACTTGTTTTCCTCATAGACAACTGCGTCGTCTTTTGCTGCGTGACATCTGGTGGAGGTGCGGGGTACATGAACCCTAAGCCATTGCCAAGCCGACAAGCACGCCCAACTCGTGTCAGCCGCCGACAGCAAGGCCTTCAGCTAGAGTTTGGACTGCTCCCGGATAAAAAAAGGAAAGAAGACGTAAAAACCACGATGATCAACGCAGGCACCATGACCAGTGCTACCAACCCTCCCGTCGTTCCGCAACAACCTCGTGAGCCCCCATCATTCCGAGGATCTCCTGGTGAAGACCCGAAAGAGTGGCTGGAGAAGCTGGAGCGCATCCGCATCTTTAACAGGTGGGATGACAAAGAAACTTTTCGTCATGTCTTCTTCTATTTGGAGGATGCAGCTCGAACGTGGTTTGAGAACCATGAAGGCTCCCTAACCGACTGGACTGTCTTTAGGAGCGAATTCCTCAAAACATTCGCTACGGTTGTGCGGAAAAAACGAGCCGCCCTTTTGTTGGAGACGCGAATGCAACACCCTAACGAAGGTGTTATACTGTTCGCTGAAGAGTTGAAGATGCTGTTCCGGAGAGCTGACCCCGAAATAGCAGAAGAGAAGAAGGTGCGCTTTCTGATGCGGGGAGTTAAACAAAAGCTCTTCGCTGGACTCATCCGCAACCCCCCTAAGACCGTCGCTGAGTTCGTCACCGAGGCTTCGATGATCGAGAGGACCTTGGATATGCGTTCGCGGCAATACGATAGACCACTCAACACCCTTTCGGTGAACCCGGTAAACGCCCCTGGATTGGCGACGGAAGACTTGCGGGAGACCATCCGCGCCGTCGTTCGCGAGGAACTGAGGAAATTGTTCCCAGCAACGCCGCAGCCCCAAGTCGCCTCCCTCACTGACGTCGTCCGCGAGGAGGTTCAGCAAGCACTGGGGAATTCCACGCCGTCGGAAACATCTTGCGAACCACAAGCGATGACCTACTCCGCTGCTGCTCGTCGACCCCGACCCATCCCAACCCGTTATCAAGAGGCCCCGCCGTACCGCCACCCAATGTCGCCCGCCCGACCCCCCGTAACCCGAAACCAGGCGCCCAGGAAGACCGAGATGTGGCGAGCGCTAGATAATCGTCCGCTGTGCTACCACTGCGGAGAGGCCGACCACGTCTACCGCCGCTGCCCGTACAAGAGGCTGGGTTTGCGTGGGTTCTTCGTCGACGCACCCCGCCCGCGAGCCGGCCAGCGCCCATTTGAGATCGAAGAATACCTGTCGAACACGAGCCGTGGACCATCCCGTTTCAACCGTTCGCCGTCGCCCTACCCGTACCAATCCCCCAACCGTCGCAGCCATGCTGACTTCGCCCGTGGAAGGTCCCCCAGCCCACAAGGGGGAAACTAAAAGCAGCAACTTCTGGAGGTGAAGTTGCACAACGGCGAGAAAATGAAAACCCTCCAACGACGCAAGACCGTGACTCACGACATGCCCTCATCCCGACGACCCGACGACACCCTGACGAGACCCCCGAAAACGACGACAGCTACGCTGCGCGAGGCGTACCCGAAATGACGAAGCCTGCCGCTGAGAAGACGACGATAACGACGCATAGTGCCCGACCATCAACACGTGCAAGCCGCGATACGACGCCCCGACGCACCCGAAATTCGAGGAAAGCGGCATCCGACGTCCAGTTGTCAATCGACGGCCTTGACGTAGTCGCCCTCATCGACACGGGAGCCGACTACTCGGTCATGAGCGGGTCATTCGTGTCCAAGCTAAAGAAAGTTACGACCAGATGGGACTGTCCGCACATACGCACAGCAGGAGGCCACCTCGTGACCCCAAGTGGAATGTGCGCATCGCGCGTCACCATATACGGCACTACGTACCCTTCGGAGTTCGTCATTTTGCCTAACTGCTCCCGCGACGTAATTCTCGGAATGGACTTTTTGACGGACAATGGCGCAATAATTGACCTGCAGACCAGGTCGATAACGTTTTCTTCCGATCACTCCACGACGCCGCAGCCGAACCTCGGACACCGTGCTGCTGTAAGAATCGCCGACGATCACGTCACCCTGCCACCCCGCGCAAGCTTGGTGATCGCCGTCTATTGTGAAGTTGCTACTCCTGACGTCGACGCTATCGTGGAGACTGACCAAAGGTTGCTTCTAGACCGCGGTGTGTCTGTCGCAAGAGGCATTACGCGGTTTAAGCAACGCAGATCCCACGTTTTGGTCACCAATTTCACCGAGGAGTACCAGCATCTAAACAAGGGCGCTGCAATTGCGTTCCTCGAAGAAACGCAAGAAGCGAGTCAAGTGATCGCGGTCGCCACCTTTGAACGCGCACGCGCAGATGCTTCCAGGCTGCCACATCCTTTCGACGTGAAACCGGCGCTGTCGCAAGAAAATCGGGACAGATTACTGGAGTTGCTTCGTCGCTACAGCGAGTGTTTTTCCTCGAACTCGAAGTTACGTCAGACACCTTTGGTGAAGCACCGGATAATAACCGAAGATGGAGCCCGACCTACCAGACAGTCACCGTACCGCGTTTCTTCACACGAGCGCGAAGCCATCCGGACTCAAGTTGATGACATGCTCAGCGACGACATAATACCGCCATCAAAAAGTCCGTGGGCTGCACCGGTTGTACTCATGAAGAAAAAAGATGGCACTTTCAGATTCTGCGTTGACTACCGGAGACTAAACAAAATCACCAAAAAGGACGTGTACCCCCTGCCACGAATCGACGACGCCCTCGACCACCTCTGCCATGCCAAGTACTTCTCATCCATGGATCTGAAGACCGGCTACTGGCAAATTGAAGTGGACGAGAGAGACCGAGAGAAGACTGCATTTATAACCCCGGACGGTCTATACGAGTTCAAGGTGATGCCGTTTGGGCTGTGCACGGCGCCCGCAACGTTTCAGAGAGTCATGGACACTGTGCTAGCAGGCCTGAAGTGGCACATTTGCCTCGTATACCTCGACGACGTTGTCGTATTCGCCCGGACTTCCGACGAACACCTCACAAGGTTGGAATCTGTACTCGAGGCCATTCGTACGTCGGGGTTAACGCTGAAGCCTGAGAAGTGCCGTTTCGCGTACGAGGAACTCAAGTTCTTGGGTCACGTCATGAACGCCGCGGGAGTCCTACCTCACCCGGCAAAAACATCAGCCATTGCGAACTTCCCAAGGCCGAAAGATAAGAGGGGTGTGCGAAGGTTTCTCGGACTGTGCGCATACTACCGGCGCTTCGTCGCAAACTTCGCACGCATTGCAGAGCCACTCACGCGCCTGACGAAAGAAAGCACCCCTTTCGGCTGGGAATAATGATATGTGGGGTTTAACGTCCCAAAACCACCATTTGATTATGAAAGACGCCGTAGTGGAGGACTCCGGAAATTTCGACCACCTGGGGTTCTTTAACGTGCACCCAAATTTGAGTTCGGCTGGGAAAACGACCAAGAAAAGGCATTCTGCGAGCTGCAACAACGCCTGCAAAACCCGCCCGTGCTCGCTCATTTCGACGAAAACGCCGAAACGGAAATGCACACGGACGCCAGTGGTATCGGTTTGGGTGCCGTCCTCGTCCAAAAGCAAAGCGGTTACGAAAAGGTAATCACCTATGCAAGCCGTGGTCTGTCGAAGGAGGAGAGAAACTACTCTGCCTCCAAGAAAGAGTGCCTGGCTATCATACGGGCCATTTCAAAATTTCGCCCATACGTCTATGGTAGACAGTTTAAGGTTGTGACAGACCATCATGCGCTGTGTTGGTTCGCCAATTTGAAGGACCCCTCTGGCCGTCTTGGGCGGTGGAGCTTGCGCCTGCAAGAGTTTGACGTTACAATATTCTACAAATCCGGCAGGAAACACTCCGACGCCGACTGCCTGTCCCGCGCCCCCGTCGACCCACCACCACAGGACTCCGATGAAGACAGCGCGTTCTTCGGAGTCGTGACAGAGAGCGACCTAGCCGCCCAGCAGCGTGCCGACCCTGACCTCCGTGCCATGATCGACTACCTCGAAGGACGCAACGTCGCCGTGCCTAGGGCGTTCAAGCGCAACTTACCAGCATTCAGCCTCAAAAACTCCATCCTAGTGAAGAAGAATTTCAACCCCGGAACGAGAACGAATTATCTACTTGTCATCCCCGCAGACCTTCGTGACAAAATTTTGGAAGCATGCCACGACGACCCGTCTTCCGGACATCTCGGAACAGCTCGCACGATTACAAAAATCAAGGCGAAATGCTTCTGGCCCCGCCTTACATCCGATGTCGCCCACTACGTCCGGAGCTGCCGTGACTGCCAGCGATGAAAAACACCCCCGACGAGACCAGCCGGACTTCTGCAGCCGATCGCCGTCCCAACGAGGCCCTTCCAACATATCGGAATGGACCTTCTGGGCCCGTTCCCTACATCCCGATCCGCGAACAAATGGATTGTCGTAGCGACAGACTACATGACGCGCTACGCAGAGACCACCGCTTTTCCTAGGGGAACTGCACAAGAAGTTGCAAAGTTCTTTATTAACCAAATTGTGCTGCGACATGGAGCCCATGAGGTCCTAATCACGGACCGCGGAACGACCTTCACTGCGGAGCTCATGCAAGGAATCTTACGCTACAGCAACACAGATCACCGAAGAACGACGGCGTACCACCCCCAAACGAATGGACTAACGGAACGGCTCAATAAGACAATCGCGGATATGCTGTCTATGTACGTCGACGTTGAACATAAGACGTGGGACGAAGTCCTCCCGTACGCCACGTTTGCGTACAACACGGCTATTCAAGAAACCACGCAGATGACACCACTCGAGCTCGTCTACGGAAGACGGCCGACTACGATGCTCGACGCCATGCTTCCGCACGTAGAAGACGGCGATCTCAACGCCGACGTCCAAGGATACCTCCAACGTGCAGAGGAGGCCCGCCAGCTCGCTCGAGCTCGTATAACGGACCAGCAACTGGTGGATGCCGGACGCTACAATCTCCGACGCCGAGACGCCGAGTACCATCCTGGAGATCGTGTGTGGGTTTAGACTCCCATTCGACGACGTGGACTCAGTTAGAAACTTCTACGACGCTATTTCGGACCCTACCAGATTCTACGACGTGTTGGCGAACTAACGTACGAAGTGATCCCCGATGGGGACTCCCGTACATCACGACGACGCACGCGGCCCGAAGTCGTCCATGTGGTTCGCTTAAAACCTTTCTACGGACGATGACGAACTTTTAATTTGTGTGGACTGTCCCTTATGTTAGCATCGGGTCGATGCACTCTTAGAGGGGGGGTAATGCCGCGAACCATGCATTGGGTTTGTTTTTTTGTGTTTTGTTTTTTCGGCCTGGCTGCGCCGGCCTGTGCTATCGCCGTTTTCACAGCGTTTCGAACAAACGCTACCACAGCGTTTCGAACAAACGCTATCGAACAACGCTTCAGGCGTTGTTCGATAGAAACAACGCTTCAAGCGTTGTTTGTTAGAAACGCTGTTCGAACGAACAGCGTTTCTAACAAACGCTATCACGGCGTTCTCGATACAATTCGACTATGCGAGAAACCCTCGCGCCGAGGGATATAAATTCCCGCACAGCCGATGCCGCGTCATTCGATCACCGACGCTCACTAGCGTGCCCGTCGTTTTGCTGGCCGCTGCTTCGCCGCCTGTGTATTTTTTCAGTTGTTAGGGGAGCACAGGTTCGCTCCAATAAACTTGTTTTTCTCATAGACAACTGCGTCGTCCTTTGCTGCGTGACAATATTGTATATGTTTTTTTTCAGCAACAATAACTTGCCCTTCGGAAGGAAAATTTGTAATATGAATTTTTCAAAAATAGTCATTTTTGAAAACCGGTCAATATATCGAAACAGTTTAGTTGATTCATAATTATGCAAGAACTAGTTCTTGCATGCCTGTGGCACTGCGATTGTTAATGTGGGCAGGTTGAATTTTGAATGCCTCAGCCTTTTGGTGTTATATTACAATCAAATATTTTATGAATTCAATTATAAAATTCGCTCACAATGAGTTTGCTCCCGTTCAGCAATCAAAGTCACTGCATACATTGCCCATATTAACTTCACACTGCCACAAGTCTCTAGGTGGAGCATGACAACTACAGAGTGCGTTCTCGGGTGGCGGATAGAGAAAGGTCTTACAATGAAGTGATGCTAAGCAGCTTCAATAATCAAGACTGGTACTTGTGCCCATGGACCAACAGGCAAAAAACGCATATGACAACAGGAGTCATTTCACCACAGTGGTGGGCAAGTTGAAAGTTGCAAGTGCCATTGTTTATATTCTTTGATTCATCTGGTTTTTTCTCTGTTTTCCTCATCTCGTACAGGTCCAGCAAATAGTGCACTCACCATGTTGTCAAGTCGTCAGGACGTTGGATGAGGCTGTCTTCTTCCAGCTAAATTATGCACTACTCTCTAAGAAGGGGGTCAATTTCTATTTTGTAGCAGTCATTTTACAGAAAAATGTTAGTAAAATTTTTCTTGGTTGTAAACAGACCACATACTTGCTTGGTTGTAAACAGATATCACATAAGACAAGAATTTAAGAGGACAACAAAAAAGTGCTGCGATGAGAACCTGTTATCAATAGGTAGGTAATAAACTTTATTGAAGATCCAACGAGGAATGACTGGCCCGGGCTAGGCTTCCAGGAGCCGTCGTCCACTGAACATCGTGCGATGTCCTTGGCAATAGGCCTGGCTCGCTGGACCGCCCAAATTTGGTCCACTGCACGTGGGCTGAGATGGATGGCTTGCCACCACTCAGCCAGTCGTCCTGGGGTACACTCACGCTCGTCCGAGTAGTGGCGGCGAACACCGCAATCGCACTCCCAAAGTATATGCGCCATGTCAGCTGTCTCATGCCCGCACCATGGATAGCCGGGTGGAGGGAGGGTCACAGTCTATGCAGGTGTCGCAGATTCTCAAATGTTTTGGTGTGCAGACACCTCAGGTCAGACGCCTGAGACCTCTCTAGCTGCATGTGGGGTGGCGGGGAATATCGTCGCGCTTTCCTATAGTGGTTGATGATCTCGTGTAAAGTAACCATGATGTCCTTGCAGTCCTGTAAGGCCTCGGGGTCTGCTATCGTCGTCGCACAGGTATTATGTCCTCCAACCTAGGGTGACTCGCCATCGTCGATGTGTCACACATCGGCGGCCCTTTCGTCTGCGTCGCGGCACGTTCGCAGTCTCGCGACGAAGTGGGCGCGCTTGTTTTGGTTCAACGGAAAGTCAGACCTTTAGTCGCTGCAAGCTCTCCCACGTTCGCGGGGAACCACTTGAGAGACTTGGCAGCAATCGCGCCAGACTTGATATCATCGGTTGTGGCGCTTAGCATGTGCGCCGCCTCGACAGAGACCCATCCCTTCGTAAAGTTTCAGACCACCGTCTTGGCGTCAGTCAGGATAAGCGTGTCCTCGTTTCTGCTATGAACTACTGCGAGTGCTATGGCCCTTTCTTCTGCCGCCTCAGAAGATGACAGCCTTGCGCATTCCGTCACCAGATTTCGTTCCCTCGTGTCGACCACCGCCATGGAGAATGCAGGTGTCGATTGGCGCGGTTGTTGGTCGCGCCCGTTCTGCTGTTGTCTTCGGTCGGACCGGGGGTATCTAGCAGCGTCGGCAGAAAGGACAACGTCTCGGCTGCCATGCTCTTTTAGGATCACCTCCGCTCTGCATCTGCGCCATTCGGCATTGGGCACTGGGTGTATGTTTCTGGGCGTATTCTATGTGAATATACTATAGCATTCTTGACCGCTGGCAATAGCGCGTCCTTCAGTCCCCGCATCCCGAGGTGATGAATCTCGAGGGAGTCGAGGATGGTTCTTCAGGTCTTGATGCCCGACAGTCTCTTGAGCTGCGCGGACCTCTGAGCTTCGATGATTTCGGCTAGCATGCTCTGCACGCCCAGCTCAAAGAGCCGGCATTTGGCCGTGTAGTGAAATACGCCTAATGCAGTTTTGTAAGCCCTGTGGATGGTCATGTCCAGCTTGTTGCTTCCGCTCCTACTCCAGTTGACGTAAGCAGCAACGTACGCGACGTGGCCTAAACCATACGCTTGTATTAGTCTCGCTACATCGGGCTCTTTCATTCTTCTCCTCTTGTTCGCGATCTTTCGTATCAAGTTCGTCTCGGCTGCCTTTTTATTCTGCGGCCGGGTGACCAGCTCGGAATCGGCACCGTTTTCTTCCAGCCAGAGGCCAAGGACTCGTATCTTGTACATCGTGGGTGTGCGGACTCCTTATTTTGTCGTGACACACACGCCGTCAACTGGTCATTCTTAATTTGTGTCTTTTATTTATCTCACATTAAGTAACCGCGCATGCTTGCTTTGCAGGCTCAGAGAAAATGTAGCTCCCTTTCTTGCACACAAAAGGCTGCTGGCAGTGAAACAGAGCGCCCCGCCACGGTGGTCTAGTGGCTAAGGTACTCGGCTGCTGACCCGCAGGTCGCGGGATCAAATCCGGGCTGTGGCGGCTGCATTTCCGATGGAGGCGGAAATGTTGTAGGCCCGTGTACTCAGATTTGGGTGCACGTTAAAGAACCCCAGGTGGTCGAAATTTCCGAAGCCCTCCACTACGGCGTCTCTCATAATCATATAGTGGTTTTGGGACGTTAAACCCCACAAATCAATTAATCAATCAGTGAAACAGAGCGTTATCAGTGCTTTGATACATACTTGAAAAACGAACGCGAATACGACGAAGCCACAAGACAAAGACGCAGTACTGAGTCTTTCTCGTCTTGGGTCTCCATCGTGTTCGTGGCTTTTCTCCAAGATTGCATCGTTTCCAACTCGACGAAATGTTTACCTTACTGCACTATTTGGAATACTTCATAAAATAATGAATGTCCGAAGTTTTGTATCCGTGACACTTTCACAAAATGCATCACTCCTAGTGTCAACGATAGAGCTATTACAAAACTTCGATAAGTCGCAGTACACATAAGAGCAAGTTCAAACATGTCAGTTATATTGATTGATGCAGTTTTCACAAGGCCATAGTGGAGCACTGGGTGCATGTGAACTCGTAAAAAAGTTATCAGGCTGTCTGAAGTTTTGCCCCTATGGGAAATATGCACTGGCTTCATAACTGCGAAAGTGTTTAATGAAAGACCGGCAGGTTACAGCTCGTGGAGCAACAACATCAGCCAAGTGCATTTATACACGATATGAAATAAATGCATGCACAGGGCACTTGTGCATGAGACAAATATAAGCATTTGCGACTGCTGTGGCCAAATATGCATCTTGGCGCGTCCACTTAAGGCAGATAAAAGGACAATCACTGAAGTATGGTCAAGCTTAACTGCATTGCGAAAGCACTGCGGTAAAGCCAGCATGAGCAGTAAAGCGCATTAAGTGATATCAACATGATATGAATTAAATGCATGCACAGGCCTTTTGTGCATAAGACAAATGTAAGCATATGCGACCGCTCAGGCCGAATATGTATTTTGGCGCGTCCGTTTCAGGCCAACAAAGTGACATCACTAAAGGATGGTCAAGCTTCACTCTATTACGAAAGCATTGCGATAAAGCCTATAAATAAATGATGTGCTGTAATCAAAGCACAGTGCCCTATTCATCGTACTTACCTGTTGGTGCATTAAAGCTGCTCAAGCGGATAGCTTCACATTTGCCAGGTTTCCATGTGAGCGAGAGGCAATACCTGATGTGATAATAGCTATTACGTATCTTTAATTCCTCACTCTAAGAAATATAATCCCTCGTTATATATAGCCAGCTATATATAGGTGGTTGATCACAATTTGCATTTGCATGACTCCTTGAGTAACTTTGCCACGTGCCAGCTTTGCACATGATATCTTAGCTCTCACAGAGTGCAATAGATAGCGTGGCTTATTGCACGTGCAATGCTGATTAGGTTAACTGCAGCACAAGGGGAATAAATTTTTAAAATCTCGCGGTCCAGATGTATTTGTTCAGGCATGCGGGGCTTATTCTTACGTATGATTCCTGCTTACGAGCTGCGCAGTCTGTGAACTGCATTGATAGAGGAACTGATGGTGGAAAAAATTACTTTTTTCGGCTAAAGGAAACCATGAATAGATGTGAAGCAGTGGGTGCTAACGCTTACACTGGCGGTGGCGCTGACGCTGGCTCTCATCGTGGCGTTGCGCAGGAGAGGAACCTGGGGAGGCGCCAAGCACGCAGTGATGGACCGGTGTTTCCTACTTTAACATGCCAACCACTGCTAATGAATGAGAGACACAGGACTCCTATTGGACACAGAAACCCGCAGTTCACTTTTAATTAAGTATAACGCGCACTCTGCCAAGTTTCATTGTTCAACAACGCATAAGAGAATTGTATCACCGGCCCTACCTCGGAGGTCAAGATCCAGCTAGTGCCTGATACGGGGTGGTTGCTTGGTTGGTTGGTTCCTCAACACCTTGACGTAACCCACCTAGCCAGTGAACGGTTGTGCAGCGCTAGTAGTCGTTTTTCTTTTTATCAAAGAACTCGCTAGCAGACACTGCTTGCGTTGGTGGTGTGGGGCTAGAGAGGATGGAGCGTAAAAGAGGGGAGAGAGGGATAGGGGACCCGCATGCGCAATGGGGGTGTAAACACAGCGTGGAGGGATGCCTCGAGGGGAAAGAGGGAGGAGCAATTGCTAGCAGACGCTGGCTGCGTCGGCGTTGCGAGGCGAGTGAGCGGGGAATGTAAGAGAGAAGAGAGACGGGGAGGGGACGCGCATGCGCAGTAAGGGTGGTCACGCTGCACACCGGATCGAACTCGATCATAACATCCTTGGCATCTAAAACGGCACCAGCGTACGAGAGAAAATTGCTGGATCTGCAGTCGAAGGCTTTCCGCCGACGAAATGTAGACTGCAGACTTTAGATCACATTACTGGCTGCTATTCAGTTCAGTACTTTAAAGATACCAGTGAATTTTCATGGAGCGTAAATTCACGACAACCTATAGCCACATGCACTTTATAAATGTGCCTGCAAAATCACTTGTAAATTTTCACGGTATACAGTAATCTAGTGTTCCCGCCTGTTTCTGAAGCATTGTTACAGCAGAAAACTGAAAAAAAAACATTGTCCCAGGTGCGTATATATATATATAGTTCTCGTAAATTCACACAGCAATTTATACGCGACTTTCTAACTACCTGACACGTACACATGGCCCCACTCATGGGTAGGCTGCTGTGAGGAGCACGCACAGTAGCTTTCATTGACTCTCGAAGTGCGGCGTGTTACTCGTAACATAAACAACAGCGTCATAAGGCTTGACTACATTGTAGTCTTATGGCCTTCTTTGGCTCTCAAGGGGCAGGATGCTCTCCTGGAAAAGAAAAAAAAACACATCCCGTGCAGAGTAGTAATCTATGCATAATGCGGAGCCACTAGGAAGACATGCTGTGCAATTAAGACATGGATGTCAGAATTTGCATGTTAGAAATCGTCATTTATGCCCATCATACAGCGTTATGCAATGCAAACTTCGCTGTATATTAAACTAGCGAAATCGCCGCAAGCACACCTAGAGCGTGGCATGTAAATCACGTGGTTCATGATTGCATGTCATGATTTCCATGTTAACATTTGCCCTTTATGTTCATCATGCAGTGACGTCCATAGGTTGACCATCTCACTCACGAGTCGACTCAATCGTACTCCGACCAAGCCGTCAGTCTCAATCTGAGTGAGCTGCATAAGTTTTGCCGACCTATGGTTACGTCTTATCAAATTTGGTATGTATCATACTATAGCAAAATTACCGCAAGCCCACCATGAGCGTGACATGTATGTAAGCCCATTTGCGGCGTGAATGTTATAATTTTCTCATTACCACTCCCTTAATTTATGGTATTTGTATAAAAACATCTCATCATATCATATTTGGCTTATATCTATATAATGAAATGGCTGCGAGTGTCTTGAGGCCATGTCACGTAAAATATTCCGTAGATGACATGCGTGTCATAATTCGCTCTTTAGGGTCTGTCACTAATGTTTGTCATACACTTTGGTGACGCCATACCAATTTTGTTACATATCTAGTTAACGAAGTCGCCGCAACAACACCTACGTGTCATGGCATGCATGTAAATCAGATCATTCATGACAAGTGGGTCATGATTTTCATAATGTGTCCTGTCATTTATGTTCATCGTAACAATGAATGTATAACAAAATGTATACCGGTTTTGATATACATCCCTTCAATGATATGCTAAGGAGAGCACAAAGTCTTAGATAGATAGATAGATAGATAGATAGATAGATAGATAGATAGATAGATAGATAGATAGATAGATAGATAGATAGATAGATAGATAGATAGATAGATAGATAGATAGATAGATAGATAGATAGATAGATAGATAGATAGATAGATAGATAGATAGATAGATAGATAGATAGATAGATAGATAGATAGATAGATAGATAGATAGATAGATAGATAGATAGATAGATAGATAGATAGATAGATAGATAGATAGATAGATAGATAGATAGATAGACAGACAGACAGACAGACATACAGACAGACAGACAGACAGACAGACGGACGGACGGACGGACGGACGGACGGACGGACGGACGGACGGACGGACAGACAGATAGATAGATAGATAGATAGATAGATAGATAGATAGATAGATAGATAGATAGATAGATAGATAGATAGATAGATAGATAGATAGATAGATAGATAGATAGATAGATAGATAGATAGATAGATAGATAGATAGATAGATAGATAGATAGATAGATAGATAGATAGATAGATAGATAGATAGATAGATAGATAGATAGATAGATAGATTCAAAGTCACAGAAGTTTACTAAGAAATGCGTTGCATTTGGCATTAAGCAATTTTAAAAGGTCACCTTTTATTACTATATTGCGTGAATGGAGCCAGTGCTTTATCTGGCTTATTAATTGCATCATAATTAATTTCTTGTTATAATAAGTATACGAAACACCCTATTGCATTTGCAGAACACCTTGACGAAAGTAGCATGTTGAAATCTGTGTTGGCTGGATGACTCATTGAGAAGCCGCCACCCTCTGGCCAGATTGCTTGAATTGCCTCTGTTGGCAATCAAACGCCAATAATAACCTTATTTTATTTATAGAAAGTGCCAAGTTCACTGTATATACCTCAGGTCAGTGGGCTTGGGCTGAAAGCTATTGTTTCGAATGCATGTTGGCACTTGCATTACGTCGTCGAAAAGCTGGCAGAGTTAAAAATTGAAAAAAATATTTCTCGAGTCCAGAAAACAATACCTCTCTGTAACTTCACATATCTTTAGCTAATATGTATAGTTTTATGTATACTTTTAGTCCACTTAGTGACCAAAAAGGTTAGCTTTCAATAAACACCTGGCTTTTTTTAATAAAAGTGAAATCGGAATGTCTTTTTCAGACGATATACCTTAAGCACCTTAATTGTTTTTGCTTCATATCATGTTGAACAAGCTGCTATGACAATTTATTTGTGCTGTTTAAATTTGACATGCTTCCAGAGTGAATATCAAATTTCACAAATTTATTCATTTTGGCTCGTGCCAAAATCTGCTAATGAGTTTATATAATAAATAATTATTTTAAAGTTTCTTTACCTCATCTGCTTGCAATAAAAACCATTTTATCGAGTGCATCCTATAGACGTCCTTTAAAGGAATTGTTTGATACTGTATAGCTGAGTTGGTGCAAAGCTACGAACCAGCACCAATAGGCAGGAAAACTTTCGTCTGCAGAAATTATCAAGTAGAGCTAGTTTTAAACACAAAAAAAAAAACTGGTCATTTTTTAAGCGAGATTTCGCAAAAAGCTGTTAGACAGTGAGAATCATTTTAATGGAGAGTTGGAGATGTTTGTCTCGCTTTTCGCCAGACATTCTGCGCTAGGTACTGGGTGATTACTATGATACATACAGTCATAAACACATAACACATACACTCACACACGTGCACTACACTATTTACAATGTTTCGTTCAGGCTTGGGGCCCACAAGAATGTCAGCAGCGTCTTTGTGGCATGTAAAGCACTGGAGCTACTTTGCCAAGGGCCTATTATATCCGGTGAACTTGCATTGAATGACTCTCATTAAAAAGTAAAACTGATTGTTGTCTAGATTTAACAAATTCTTGCACTTTATATTATACTTATTACGCCTTTATCTTGTGTTTGTTTGACACCATTGAGATCATGCTGTAATTTTAAACATTCAAAAAACATTTCATAGAGTTATCAAACAAATGACCAAATTGAATGGTACATTACACCTCACTTGCACTTTTCAAATATCTGCACACTAATAATTCTGACACATAAACTCTACCACGATGTGTTCAAATTCTTATTGCATGACTTTGTCAGTGTACTGTTGTGATTTATTTTAGAGTCTTCCCCCTAAATATGGGTTTACAGAGTTTAACAATGTGGTTCAACCTTTTTGAGACAGTCTAGTGGAAGGCTCCAGGCACTTTGAACTACATTGGGTTCTTTATTGTGCCGTAGAATCCCCCATGGCGCGGTCCTCTAGGATTCAGTTCTACTGAAATGCACCCGTGGTGACTGAATCAATCAAACCTGCATCTACTGGGCGAGTAGGCAAGCACTGTATGAGCCACTAAAGCGGCGCCACCTCTGAACTTATAAGCGCATACATGTGCACGTGTCTATACATGCAAGTGCTTCTCGAGTAAAAAATGATCTTTTGTGGCTAAAGTATTGTCTTCCTATTTTTTTCCTGGCTTAAAAGTGGCATAACAAAACATTCACAAACATTATGGACAATAACCAAGCAGCCCAAAAATTGATAGAGGGGTGTTATATCAAAGGGAAGGGGACTTTGGTACATTACCTTACTGCAAAAGTGAGCGCCACTGGGTGCCAGCGTCCAGCGCCATGCCTAACTATGGGCCCAGTATGGCGCTGGTACTGGAACGCTGTAGTAGCAGCGTCCCAGTACTCTGCGCAAACTGCCTTCACAGGGTCATAATGGGGGTGCCCATTCACCATAAATAAATAAATATATAAGTAAAATAGCGCGCATTCACATTACAATAAAAAACAAACAAATGGAAAAAATAACATGGTTTGTTACGTGATTCAAACTCGCCACCTTCCGATTTTGAACCGAGTACACTACCCACTATGCTACGTCTTTTTTCCTTTTTTCTTAATTTCCTATTGAACTTCACACACGGGGTGCTAAGATAAAAATACTACAATACGCAACGAACAATACAAAAAAATTAAAAATAACTAAGGCTATCAAGCATCACTAAAACACAAACCTTCCTAGAATTCCTTCATGGTCAGTAGGGCTTCTATCCTATCTAACCATGAATGTACACATTCGTCTGTTCTTACTACCTCGAGAAATCTTGAGATACTTTCTTTAAAATACTTTCTCGCTGGTCTCCTGTCAGGGTCACATTGAAGTCCGGTCATTCGAGAGCGCCGTATACTGTGCAAGGTAGCCATCATGATAAAATCGAAAGGTAATCCATCCTCATTCTCTATTGCCAAATACCTGATCCCATGAGGGTCTAACGGGAACTCTTTTTTATTGCCTTTTGTAATACGTCTCAAAAGTAAACTCCTTCGCAACAGTGCAGGAAAACATGGTCAATAGTTTTCGGTGTCTTACAGATTAGATCCCCATGGCATATAAAACCCACGCTCCTCTAGGAAGGTTCTTACAGGAAGTGTTCTGGTGTGTAATTTAAAGAAGAACTTTTTTGCACTTGGAGCTGCCGGCATTTTTAGGGGCGAAGGTCCTTATAGCGGCACCCGTTCGTCCCTCGTAGTCGTAGTAGTGGTGTGTAACAAGTGTTACATTTTGACCAGCGAGGTGGTGCCGGTTGGAGATTTTTGAACAATAAAAATTCGCGGCCGTGCACGTTAACTAAAATCCGAATGCTCCTGTCTATCATTCCCCATTAGCAGTCATTAGTGTGTGCATTGAGCACTATCTGACAAGAAAGGGTTTCTAGGTTATACTCGCTGGGTGCAACCTCCTTAGCTTTAGAAAGGTTTAGCGAGCGTTGAGCTGTAGTGCCATGAATACAATCGACTAGTGTATACCATGAACTCGAGGTGGTTAAAGGTGGAAAGTAGATTCGAAGCGCAAGCCACAAGAAAGTAAAAGCCGAATTCTCCTGTCTCTCATTTCCCATTAGCAGCCATTGGCATGTACATTGAGCACAATCTGACAAGAAAAGGTTGCTACGTTACATTCACTGGGCGTAACCTCCTTGGTTTTAGAAAGGTTTAGCGAGCGTTGGGCCGCAGTGCCATGAATACAGTGAACTAGTATATACCATGAACTCGAGGTGGTTAAAGGTGGGAAGTAGACCCGAAGCGCAAGCCGTAAGAAAGTGTGCGTGTGTCACCTCTCGTCTAGTCCTTGGAATGTCCGCTGGATGGCGGTGCTTCTATATGCGGAATATATGATGAAGAGATGCGAGATGGTGGTACGTGATGATTGATGACTATTCCACCACCGTAGTTAGATGCAAGGTGCCCACTGGTCATTTTCTGTCGGCCTAAAAAAAAATGCGTTTCTGGGCTTCTTTATACACCTTGTTAAAATTAAGGTGGAGCGAGACTTTTGATGCTTCAAATATGGCTATTATATTATGGCTGTACAAGAGCGGCGGTAGAAGCTATAAATTTAAATTTTGCAAGGTATTTTAAAGGTATATAGATGCAGCTTGCATTGGAGATCATAATTAGTTCTAAATTTTTAGCGTTTTGTAGCGTGAGCTACACAGGCCAAGGTTCAGCAGTTCCGCGTGGCTTACCAAAATCTGTGCTAGCCACCCAAGCCATGCTACTCATGCCCGAGGAGCAGTGACGTCAACAGCGCACAGCTGGTGCGCTGGAGATGGCCTGGAAGCAACTGGAGTGGCATGTCACATGTGGGCTGGCGCTTGACTCGCGTGAGATCGCTCACTCGTCCGTCCGTAGCTCATGTTACGTATATGCTGGGCATAGCCGAGGTAAGCCACTGCAAATTCTTTTTTTTTTTCGGTTTAGTGTTCTTCAAATGCACCTCGTTTTTTTAGGATCTAATATCCACAGAACATTGAAGTTTTATAAAGAAGATATAGCTACCAACGCTTTGCAGAAATGAAACTAAAAAGGCGCTACCGAACACATCAACTTGTTTTACATTTTATCAATGTAGGAAAATTGCAACTTATGGCTTCTTTATACAAAAAAGAAACTACCTTGGTTACTATAATTCCAGTTCCAGTGAAGCATATGCACTAACATATGCGAGAGTTTTTGATTGATTCTCAAGAAAAAAGTGAATAAATGTTGAAAAGTCTTCTTTTGAGGACGCAAAAATCACATAGACGTACACCCATATCTATCCCGTCGAAGATAAAGGGCCAAAAAACATTTTTTAACCGCCATTGCCCGAATATCATAAATTTTCTGAAGGGGAAAGAACTCTATCCCGTACGTCACTGCGAAAACCTAAAATTGAATATTTTGACCTAAGGAAGTCTCGTCCCACCACAAGGCTTCAAATGTGTGCAACAAGTTACGTTCGGAATGCTTTTTGTTTTTGTTTTTTCTTTAAGCTAACTATGGAAAGCAGCTGTGGGGGTGAATCAGGAGGTTTTGAGTTTGAGGAATGGGCCAGCGCGCGTATCACGCCTGCGCGGTGAGTTCAAAGACGTTAACCAATGACTCATCAAATGGTGCTAACAGACCGAATGCGTGGATGGAATGGAAGGTGCTTTCGGCAAATGCAGCGACTGGAAGTCACATTTCTCACGTGTCAAAGGTAAGTTTCTCCTATCAGAACTGTAACGCTCTCAAATTTGTGATTGCTATCGAACTGTAACGCTCTCAGATTTGTGATTGCTATCAGTTTTTCTCCGAAAACACGCACAAGCTCTGTGATTTTTCAAAGAGGTGAAGACATCACGACTGAACTTTAGGCACGGGGTGTTGTTTACTTTGAAAACCACAGTTTGAGTAGAACGGGGCCGTTGAATGGAGGTACTCTCTATCCTAGAGCCACATTGCATTACACAATGCAAAAAGAAAAAAGAACAAGGTACCTTACGTGTACAGCGGGAGTACGATCAAAAATTTACCCAGGTTAGCAGGACAAGTCCTAAAAAACGAGTGCACAAGAGGCAACACTATACCACCACAACCCATTAAAGATATATAAAGCAGCGTTTGCTGAAGGATTGCTGTTCTTCGAGCAAAAAAGACACACTTGTCATCACCTTTGACGAGTGACAGGTCAGGTTTTGATAATATCTGACATGATATCTGACATATACTTATGTAACAGAAGGCAATGTTTTTCTCGTCAGTTTTAGCTTTTAAAAAATTGGCATTGATTGCATGTCTGAAGTGAAGAGCAGTAATGAAATGCCAGTGTCAGTGCACATTTCTTGCGAAACAAAGAAAGAAGCTCTCAGTTCCACTTCCTTCCTAAGAAAGATACAGGGATTGAACCAACTACAGACATTGCGATAAAGGTGCTAGTATCAAAAAGTATCGATGTAGCGTAGTTTGTGCAACCCCATTTGACCTTTTGTTTCCCACATACAATCTGTGCAGTGAACACTAACGTAAAAAGATAGGCAGTTTTGTTCAAACTAATACATAGAAAACTGCTTACGTCAGTGCTTCTGCATTTTATCAGAATTTCATTACTGTCGCGTTTGATGCAGCCAGGAATGTGGAATTGACCGGTGGCCAACAATGCACTGAACTTTTGAAAGCTTTCACAAGACAGGAAAAGTTTGAAAGCAGTTCATTTCTTTTGTATTGTTATTTTTTGGATTTGCTATCTCATTTTGCTATCTTGATGAGATCCTTCTTCACCCATTGCCATTGTTTTTTCTCTGTTCTATAAGTAAGTTCAACGTCGTCATCCTCACTGTCTCTAGCTTTCGCCATCCATGCATGGCTGGTCTCTCTGGCTGAATATACTCATTTACGCAATCCAAGTCTTCCAAGTTTTCATCTTCACATCAACAGGGTTACATATTTTGAAAGAAAATGTCTTGGATTTGCTCATCTATGAACTCTTGTCCCAATATTTAAAAACCATTCAAGGCTTTGAGGTGGTTTAAAAGTTTGATTGCAGTAAATCAATTAAAATAGGACTGCGTCTCACTTCCAACTGCAGCAGACTATTTGTAATACAAGAAAGCTGGACTTCCACGTCCTGAGTGCCACAAATGCGTATGCAAGCCTAAACTGCACACAATGTCGCCCATTATCAATAGAGCCAAACTACTATAGAAAACCGAAGCTCAAGTTTCCGGAGCGACAACAACGCCACGCCCGGCCCTGGCGGCAAGCTCCGGAGAACCTAAGGATAAGTGCGGCAGAGGGCGCAGGTGATTCGCTGAGAGAGAAAGGACAAAAATAAATATTGGAAAAATAAAATATGGACAGTGTGCCGTAAATGGCAGAGAAATTAAGCTGAAAATTTACCTTTTTTCCATTAAGATAGAATTTATCGAAGTAGAGGCATTAGGCCAACATAAAAAAAGAAAAAAGGTTTTCTTTTTTTTTTTTTGTCGAGCCTGGTGGCATACTTGTCACCACCCCGTTATAAAGGGGACGCTCATAGCATCCATCCATCCATCCGTTTAGAGTGCCTCGATGCGCGCGCCCCCGCGCGCATCGAGGCACTCGATGCGCGCGGGGGCCTCGAGCGCGCGGGCATCAAGGCACCCTAGCTGTGTTTCGCCGAAGTGGGAGCGCGTGCTTCCGTGAGTGGTAGTATATTTATGTTCTGTGGTGCTACACGCACAGGACGCAGCAGTCGGTGCGGGGAGCTTCAGTGCCGTGACGACAGCTTTGCGCGCAAAAACGAGACGCTCGCTGTGCGTAGTTCCATTTCCGCGATGCCACAGGCGACGCCATGGAAGCGTCGGCGAGGTCCAAAGTATTGTTGTGCCGTGGGCTGCCACAGCAGTGCAGACAACACCAAGGGACGCGTTTCACGTGTAAAGCTGTATCTGTTTGCCCAACTCTGCAGGGCTGACTGGTGCATGAATTCACTTCTTCATTATGTATGTGGATGCATACCGCGGCTGCGTGCTTGCACTGTGCTTTAATGCCAGCTTTGCAGCTGCATGCGCCTTCTCGAATACAAAGATTCTGCTTCTTCTGGCATGACCATGTGTCACACACTTCGGGTGAGGACCAGCCGATCTAACATCAAAGTGCGGCAAACTCACAGGCTTCCACTTTACGCTTCGACCTGCGACGCCTGAAAGACCTCGAAGTGGTACATTTCAAATTTATCAGCAGGCCGGTCGACACGTGCGGGGTTGCACGTGCGGGGTTGCACGTGTGGTGATGTTTGGGTCTGACTGACGTACTCATAAAGCTGACACGGACATTTGGTTAAACACAGACAAACATCTAATCAAAACACGACAATGGCAAAGAGTTAACAACAATTAACCTAAAAGCAAACAACGAAAGTTCGCATGGTAGAAAAGAACAGCTACAAAATAAACTATGCTCTAGTGCTACAACAGGTACAAACAAAACACAAATACACAAAACATAAATACGCAAAACATGCGAAACTAAAAGAGTAGAAAGAAAATTTACGAAATAAATATCATGCTTGCGCTTCTGAGTTTCGTCGTGCGCACACAACTACAAATATTGAAAAGCTAGTTGTGCTGAAATATCACTTGAAAAAAATCCAATAAAAAATATCATACGCACCAGGCCAGCTCGTGGTACACGTAGGGGAGCCGACGTGGTGCCGCTGAAGATCTCGCCAGCTTAGTAGACGTCGCGGGTGCCCGGTATTGCAGCCGTCTCAATACGTTGCGCGGGGCACTCCATGATCGCCGCCTACGCGAGACTCACGACACTATACGACCGCGCTCCTCGGTGGTTGAACGTCAACTGCGAATGCAGAAGCAGCCGAAACTTTTTCAGGGCTTACGCGTGCTCCCGTTCCCTCTGGAGGTCATTTCTTTTTCCTCGAACACATGCGTGCCCCTTTCGGTACAACTGTAAAGAAGACGCGGTGGCGCCGTTGTTGGGTCATTATTATACTCACCAGATGTCGTGTTCCCAACACGTACAAAGGCGCCCTTTCTTGGTGGAGGAGGGGCGCACGGGCGCTACGAGAATTGAAGTCATTTGTGACACCATGAAAAAAAAACTGAATAGCCAGCTAGTTGCCACTGTTTTTCACATGGAACTGCCTTCTCAATATTCAGCAACGTGTTACATGACGGCACACGTTTTAAACCTAACCTCATATTTGCACCTCTGCCAAAATGTTTCAGGAGCGCGTACAAAGCGAAAATTAAGGTGGCAGAACATGCTTAAAAGTTAATTACACTCCGCACAGTGCTTCGAGTGCGCGTTTACGTGCGCGCTAATTGCGCGTCGCTCAACCGATACCACACCCCGCCTGTCATTCGGCACCACTCACACGAAGCCGCGTTCGCGAAAGATGGAGCAAGCATGACAGAGAGCCGCAAAAACGAGGCGAGCACTTCAACTTGACTCTTGAACTTCTCGGACATTTTAATGCCATAACCGTATAAAGTTTAGTTTTCATTTATTTTTTAAGAACGCCGCAGACGTTTGCACATGACCGTACACGACTGCTACTGTTAGATACCAAATCAAAACAACAATTATATGTAATTTTCGTAAACGTCCACGCGCGGCTTCTTATATGTCGACCGAATGATACTTACCTCGATGATGATGAAAACATTTCATTATGAAAATTAAAGGAAACGGAGAAGGTCCCTATTCTAGGACTCCTATGGTAACTTCTGTGACAGCCCAGGTCCTGAGAATGAGGGTCCGGCAGACCTCAGGGGCGCCGCCGCGAAGGGTGCCTTCCCACTGCTCCGGGGTACGGGAGGACCGAAGGATTGGAGGGAACGAAGAGAAGTAAGCGGCGGAGCACTCTACAGTAACGTGAAAATTTGGGGGGAGAGCATCACAGCCTCGACTAGGCATCAGCTAGTATAACGAGTCGGGTATATTTAATTTATGAAGTGGAGGTTCGGAAAAGTTACCTCGAGGCATACGTCATACATGGTAATGTCCCGGACCTAAAAAAATGCATTTCTCAGTGACTCGCGCCTCCTCTTCTTCTATCGGCTGCTCCACATCATAAACGTGACTAACGAGCTTTTCTCCTTCTGTTACATTCACTTGTCGGAAGTGCTTGTTTAGTTAAGAGATCCTTTAGAAAGCCGCACTGCAGGCGGTACATTGTGAGGCGACTCAAATGCACCACGCGCGCTCTGCACGAGCAGGTGAACGGAAAAAGCGTTGGCGGGAAGAGAAAACGCGCGATATATATTCCCGATTTCTACTTTTCTACCAAAGATGGCGCGGCCTGTCCAGACTCGCAGGTATTTACTAGTTTGTGCGTGTGTGTGTTTGTTTCTTTGTGTTTTTTTTTCTTTTGCCACCCCATGGGGGAAGTGCATGTACATTAAACACGCAAATTTTGTAGTAGAGCTTAGACTTTCTCTTTTTCGTAGGGCAGGGATTGAGTTTTGTAATTATCGAAGAAGACAATTCATAAGGACAATCGGTGTCATAAAGACGTGGTTAAAAAAACTGTAAAGTGTTCAGGATGCGGAGTGAGTTTGAAAATGGACCCAAGTGCATAAGCAAATTGGGATGAGGCTGACGCGAAGTGTAGGCAATGTGAGATCGAGGAAAAAATGCAGAAAACGATGGTTGCCCAGAGTGAACTGCTGTTGAGAATCACCGAGCTGGAGACTGCGTTCGCTACAGAGCAAGAAAAAACGAGGGCAATGGGAGAAAGGCTGAAGTCCACCGAGGAAGCACTAGCCAAGGTGAACAAAGCAGTGGCCGACGGAGAGAACATTAGGGCACCGGCAACCAGAACGACGGAGAAGAAAAAGCTAGCAAGTTTGGAAAAGACAGGTTCAGCCGGTTCAATTGCCGCAAGGACCAGCTTCAGCGAAGTAGTGGTGGGGCTGGGAGGGGACAAAGCAGCCGGCGTCACCGGTACAAGTAACCCTTAGGTGCAGGACGCTCCAGCTGAAAAGTCACAGCATGTGATAATCACCGGGGATTCGAATTTAAATAGATGCGCAGAAGCAATCAAAGAGCGGGTAAGAGATGACAAGAGGGTTGCAGTAGGGACGTTCCCAGGACGCAAGCTGGAAGCAGTCATTAGGGAAGCGAGCGCAAAACGGAAAACTACAGCTGATGGACGAAACCTCGTGATAATTGTAGGTGGTTTAAACGATGTCTGAAATGAAGATACGGCAGCACTAGTGACCTCACTCAAGAAAGGGGTCAATGACATGCACGCTATTTCTCCTCAGGTACAGGTAGTGATATGCACGATACTGGAGGTACCGGTGCATGACGGCAACTTGCAAAGAGTGGTTGTCAACGCAAACCAAGAGATATGGCGGATGAGTCGAGAGTAAGGCTTTGACGTGTGGAAATAAACGAAGAGGTGCATAGGTGGGGTGGTTTTCAACGAGACAGAATTCACTTCTATGAGCGGCTAGGTTATGAGGTGGGTTGGCGACTTGCAGGACGCGCAGTAGCTTTTTTGGGGGGCACGCGGGCCCTTCGGGGTGCAGGATAGCTAGTAAGAAGGAAAACAACCAAGGAGACTTTTTGACAGGTGATGTGGACAGATACGATTCCAAAGTGGCACCAGTATCTAAGATAGGTAGAGTCCGGGGCAGAAATAGACGTAGCCACGAGCGCCGAACCAATTCAGACATAAGGTATATTAGCATACAGGGTGGCAGGAACAGGCTGAAGTGGGAAGAGATAGAAGAACAGCTAAAAGAGGAGAAGCCGATGATATACGATTTTGTAGAAACACATCTTAGGGGCATGAAACAACCTCCTAACAATCCGGACTGCACGTGGGAATATTGTAATAGAACAGAAGGCAGCAGAAAGGGGGTGGTATTGGAGCATTCATTCATAAAAGTACAGACTGGCAAAGGGTCAAGCAGGAGTGCAAGGAACATTTATGGCTAAAAGGGAAAGTGGCAGGGCAAATGACACTCATTGGTTTGGAGTACTTGTGGACGGGAGCAAAGGCCATAGAGGAAAACCAGGCAATGGTAGAGTGTATATCAAAGGACACTGATGAGTTAGGAGGAGAGTAAGAGATAATTATACTAGGATATATGAATGCGCGCATAGAAGATATAGACGGGTATACCGACTCAATAGGCAAAATGATCATGGATATGTGTGAAACACATGATTTGATCATTTGCAGCAGTACCGAGAAGTGTGAAGGGCAAATAACATAGGAGGTAGGAAGGCTGCAGTCGACGATAGATTACACACTGATGTCACATAGGATGTATGATAAGCTCAGGGGAATGCACATTGATGAAGGTGGCTCCAGAAGTCTGGGTAGTGATCACGAACGTATCAGGCTAAGTTTTGGAAGAGCAGTGAAAGTGGGAAGGAGACAAGATGAGCAACTACAAGAAAATTTAAATTCAGAAAGGCAAATAGAAATAGCTACTAAATAAATTGAGAAAGTAATCACTGAGGAGAATAAAACAGTGTGGACATACACGTATCTAATTAGACTGTTTGAGCTAGAGCTTGTTAAGGCACGTTACAAGTCACCCCGGAAAAGAAGACACAAACCCAAGAGTTGTTGGGACAAAAAAGTTAACAGAGCCATAGCAAAATGACAGGAAGCCTCTAGGCAACACAGACATGCTAAGCAGCAGGGTGAACCGACAGATGAAGTTGAAAGAAAATGGGAAATCTTTTTAGGCTGTGGGATGCATCCCTTCTGATCAATGAAAAGATTAGAAGAAAGGGAGCTCAGTGGCTGGCAGAAGTAGATAAAAAGATAGAAAGGCAGCTTCGAAATTTTGGAACCATCTAATGTCACAAAGAAATGAGACGAGCCTAGAGCAGAGATTTATAACTACTGCTTAAGGTGTTAGGCTAGAAGGGGACGAAGCTATTGAATATATAAAAAACAAGGGTGACAGAAAAATTTCAACAAAGAAGTGCTTCATTCACCACAATAGACAGGGATGAATCAAGTGGCCCAATGGCTTTATTTTCACGAAAGTGGGAAAGGGCTGTGAAGAGGGTTCTTAGTAGTACATCAACAGGCCCAGATGGCATTCCAAGTATGCTGATAAAGACATTAGGTCCGAAGTCTAAGCAGGGTTTGAAAGAGGCAGTGAGCAAAATAATAATCGATGGTGAAGTCCCCGATGGATGGAAACTTAGCAGGATAAGCATGATCTATAAAGGAAAGGGGGACAAAGCTAACATAAACAACTACCATCCTATAACAGTGACATCAGTGGTCTACAGGCTGGCGATGCAGATTATAAAGGAAAGACTGCAGGCATGGATACAGGATGAGGGAGTGCTGGGGGAACTGCAGAATGGGTTTCGGAAACACAGGAGGTTGGAAGACAATCTGTTCTCACTGACGCAGTGCATCGAAATAGCAGAAAAGGAACACAGGCCCCTGTGGCTAGCATTTTTGGATATCAAGGGAGTGTACGATAGCGTGGTTCAAGAGGAATTGTTGGGAATACTGGACACACTAGGTGTGAAAGATAAGAGTGACTAATCTTTTAAAGGATATCTATAAAGGTAACAAGGCCGTTATAAATTGGGAAAAACAGGTATCCAAGCCTGCAGCGGTAAAACGGGGGCTCAGGCAGGGGTGTCCTCTGTCACCCTTGTTATTCATGATGTACCTACAAGGATTAGAGGCCAAATTATAGGGAAGTGGACTGGGCTTCAACCTCTCTTTCGTCAAACAAGGAAAACTCATTGAACAGGCACTACCAGCATTGATGTACGCAGATGATATAGTACTAATGGCCGACATCAAGGAAGATTTGTAGAGATTGATGGACATCTGCGGTAATGAGGGAGATACCTAGGTTAGATTTCAGATTCAGTAAGGAAAAATCAGCAGTCAAGATTTTTAATGATAATGAAGGTAGTGAGCCTAGAATACAGGAGGTCACGCTAGAGATAACAGATAAATACAAATATCTGGGCGTATGGATGAGCAATGGGGCCGAGTACCTAAGGGAACACGAAATATACATGACGACTAAACGTAACAGGAATCCAGCGGTGATGAAAAAAAGGGCACTGTGGAATTACAATAGGTATGATGTTGTGAGAGGAATATGGAAAGAGGTCATGGTTCCTGGTCTGGCGTCCGGCAATGGGGTCTTGTGCATGAGATCAGAAGTTCAAGCAAGATTAGAAATTAAGCAACGTGGAATAGGTAGGCTTGCCTTAGGAGCTCACGGGAATACACCAAATCAGGAAGTACAAGGTGATATGGGATGGACAACATTTGAGGGCAGGGAAGCTAGCAGCAAGATAAAATTTGAGAAGCGATTGAGAGAAATGGGGGAGGAGCGTTGGGCTAGGAAGGTTTTCAGCTACTTGTACATGAAGAATGTCGATACAAAATCGAGGAAGCGAACCAAGTAATTGACTGGTAAATACTTAAACAGCAGGTATCCAAACCAAAAAGAACTATTGGTTAAGAAGAAAGTGAAGGAAACGGAGACTGACATGTGGAGAATTGGCATGATTAAGAAGTCCGCACTAGAGATCTATCGAACTTTTCAGCAGGAAATCGCCAAGGAAAGAATCTATGATAATACTCGGGGTAGTTCTTTACTGTTTGAGGCCAGGACGGGAGTATTGCGAACTCAGGCCAAATACGAAGGGGTAGGCACGGTATGCAGTGCGTGTCGAGAGGAAGAGGAAACTGCCGAACACTTGATAATGTTCTTTAAAGGGCTTCACCCTATAGGTCAGGATGATGGCGCAGAGTTTTTCAAAGCACTGGGGTTTAGGGACAGGGAGGGCAAAATAGACTTTAAGCGGGTAGAATTAACTAGAAGGAGGTTATCTGATTGGTGGCTAAAGTCCAGGCACGATTGAAAATTGAACCCTTCACTGCAAAGTACGAGTGCTCAACCTCACTATTTAAATGTAAAAAAAAATAAATCTAGTTTTTGGTTCATTAAGTATTACGGCTTGGTGGCGTTAGCGGCCGCCCGATCTAAAGGGTATAGCCATATCATTCGATCTATCCGCAGCGCCATCATATGTTGCTTCGGCTTCCTATACACTAAAATGGTTAAGCAGGCTTCGCGAAAAGAATAGAGGTACTTATAACTAGTTACAGTATAATCTCGTTACAGTGGATTCGCTCACAACATACTTTCGAATACAACATACCAATTAGTGGTGTTATGCCGACCATCCTATTTGTTCCATTGATTGAGCTTCGTTTGCTACAGGTTCTGGTACAATGGACATTCGGATATAGTTGACTAAAATGTGAGGCCCGCAAGGTGGTCAGTACTCTTTAACGGCAGAGTTTTCTACCACGAAGTTCCAAATTCAGTAACTTCCGACTGATACATTGGCATATTTTAGGGACGGGAACGGCACACCACGGATATCGACGTACCAATTCAAGAACAAAAGTCGGTTAATGATTAGTTATGCTTAACTATGCAACAAAGGAATCGGCTCGCAGAGTGCTTAATCTTGCGTTTCGGGGCAGTGATTATTAGCCGCTGCTCAGAGCGGTCGCGCGTACCGAGCTTGGCCGAGGAGGGGGGCGGTCCACCGCTGTTGCGCAATATGCCCATCCGTGATTTTGAGGAGCCAGTGGGCGATGTAATAGGTCACTTTCGACGAAGCACATTACAGCTTCATCACTTTTGCATGTCCGCTTACGGATGGCCTTGGCCGTTAAATTTGGAGCGAAGTTGGGCCTAGCAACGGCTTCAAGCAGAAAGCTCGGTTGCATTGTGCGTAGCAGCACTGCCTGAACTCAGGTGCGGATTATCCAGGGTTCAAATGAACCAGGCCCTCCGGTGTAGACAGGCCTGTAATGGGCAGAAAAAATAACCGACTTCCTTGTTTTGTTAGAAAATGTTTAACCCTCCTGCTGGATTCCCCTGATAGAAACAGATTATCTATCTTAGTAATCAATCGTGACAATATACATGCTTCTAACAGGTCTTTCGATGAATGCCACGCATAATCTCGAAGTCAGCTCACAATTCTGCAGGCTGTGGTAAAAGCCTTTTCCTCGCCCAAGACTATGCATCGTGTAAAGGGAAAGAGCTGATCCTTTGCACGGACACATAGAGCATCCCGACGAGCGCTTTAGCAACTGTAATAAATATTGTTTAATGTGCTGAATGAAAATAACTGGTATCAAGCTGACGCAGAGGTATGCTATACTATGCTTCCATTATAGTGTAAACAATGCACCATGGAATATATGGCTTGGGTTATTTGCTGCTAAATCTAAAAAGGGTCAAGTCTCGAGCATGACAAAGTGGAAAAGAATGGGGGCAGGGTCCCCCCTATCTTTTTGAACCAAGCCCTCCGCGCTATTGATCTGGTTCTGCCTGACCTACATTGCGCCCCGTGAACACAGAACAAGTGCGCAAACGTCACCAAGTAGCGCTATTTTCAACGATTGTGCCGTTTAGGAGCTATAATTTTTTTGAAAAATGGCGCTTGTTTGTGTGTGTGACTTCTGCAATAATTCTCGCAACCTCAGCCTAGCATAAACATTTTTCTTACAGTTCTTCTGCGTAGTTTTCAGCAACAATATTCGGAATAAAATTTAAAAAAAAAGGGCTACAGAAACTAATTAGCTGGGACATTGAAAAAATCATGTTTTATGCCCCTGTGGAGCGTAAATCCATTTATGACTAGTGTGATGACGTTTATTCGAGCCGAGAAGTCGCAGCGAGGTCGCAACGGAAAGTGGGCGTACGGCAAGTCTGGCAGAGGCGGCACAAACTCTCGCGCAAGCAGAGCACGGGCTTTTTGTTGTCTTCCGAAGGCGCATACGCGTTGGTGCGTATGCTCCACTACAATACCCCCGGGATGAAGGGTAGCCATCCTGGCGACTCAGGGAGTAGGCACAATGATGGGGTCGTAGTAGGGCTTGAGACGGTCGACGTGTACGGTCTCGCGTCCTCGACGGCGCAAATCTGGTGATTGTGTTAACGGCTCGATGATGTAATTCACCGGGGAGGTCGCGTCAATGATACGGTACGGACCATGGTACCGGGCCAGAAGTTTGGAAGATAGGCCAGGAACGTGCGGGGGCACCCAAAGCCACACAAGGGAGCCAGCACGAAATGTAGGAGCTATGCGGTGAGCGTCGTCGTGTCGAGTCTTTTGTAGACCTTGAGCCTCACTTGTCAGAGACCGAGCCAACTGACGGCAGTCTTCAGCGTATCTGGCGACTTCCGAAAGCGGGGAGCACTCAGATGCATCAGGGCGGTACGGTAGTATAGTGTCGAGGGGGTGGGAAGGTTCGCGGCCGTACAATAGAAAGAACGGAGAAAAACCGGTAGTCGCTTGCGTCGCGGTGTTATAAGCGAAGGTAACAAAGGGCAATACAGCGTCCCAGTTAGTGTGGTCGGAGGAGGTGTACATCCTCAGCATGTCGCCAAGTGTGCGGTTGAACCGCTCAGTAAGACCATTTGTCTGTGGATGGTATGCGGTAGATTTCCGGTGGATAATATTGCATTCAGCGAGGATAGCTTGGATGACCTCCGACAGGAACACTGGACCCCTATCACTGAGTAATTCCCGCGGAGCACCATGGCGTAGAATGAAGCTGCGGAGAATGAAGAGTGCAACTTCGTGGGCGGTCGCTGCCGGTAGAGCTGCAGTCTCAGCGTAGCGTGTCAGATGATCGACTCCGACAATAATCCACCGGTTTCCAGAGCTACTATATGGGAGTGGGCCATAGAGGTCTATACCCACGCGGTCGAATGGGCGAGCCGGGCACGGCAGCGGCTGTAACATGCCGGTAAGGTGCCGCGGAGGTGTTTTGTTCTGTTGGCAAGTGGTGCAAGACTGAATGTATTTCTGCACAAAACGATACATTCCTCGCCAGTAATAGCGTTGGCGCAGCCGTTCGTAGGTTTTCAGGACACCTGCGTGAGCACTTTGGGGATCTGCATGGAAATTCATGCAGATGTCAGAGCGCATATGAGTTGGGACAGCAAGGAGCCACTTCCGACCACCAGGCGTGTAGTTGCGGCGGTACAGAATGTTGTCACGTAAGGAAAAGTGGGCTGCTTGCCGGCGTACCGCTCTCGTGGAAGGGACAGAAGACGGATCGGTAAGGTAGTCGACTAACAAGGCAAGGTATGGGTCTTTACGCTGCTCCGAAAGCATGTCAGTGCTGTCGAGTGGTGACAAGGTGGTAAAAGGGGGTGACAGAGAAGCCACATCTGGTGTTAATGGCGATCGGGAAAGTGCATCGGCGTCCGCATGCTTGCGACCGGAACGATATACGACACGGATGTCGTATTCCTGCAATCGAAGTGCCCAACGGCCCAGACGTCCGGACGGGTCTTTCAAGGTGGACAGCCAACATAGAGCGTGGTGGTCTGTGACCACATCGAAAGGACGGCCGTAAAGGTACGGGCGAAACTTCGTAAGCGCCCAGATTATGGCCAAACACTCCTTCTCTGTCACGGAGTAATTCAATTCAGCCTTCTTAAGAGCGCGACTTGCATAAGCGACTACGTATTCGGTTTGGGTACCTTTCCGTTGTGCCAAAACTGCGCCAAGACCAACGCCGCTTGCATCAGTGTGAACTTCTGTGGCAGCAGTGGGGTCGTAGTGGCGAAGAATAGGTGGCGAGGTCAGCAGGCGGCGCAGCTGGTGAAATGCGTCGTCACATGCAGGTGACCATGCAGATATACCTTTGCTGTTGGAAATCAGACTAGTCAGAGGTGAAATGATGGACGCGAAGTTGCGCACGAAGCGACGAAAGTAAGAGCAAAAACCAACGAAACTTCTTAGGGCTTTCAGTGATGTGGGCACGGGGAAGTCAGCGACAGCTCGAAGCTTATCAGGGTCCGGAAGAACACCGTCTCTTGTGATGACATGTCCCAAGATGGTTAGTTTGCGGGCTGCGAAGTGGCACTTCTTGGTGTTAAGTTGTAGGCCTGCAGAAGCTAGACACGCCAGAATCTCGTGGAGACGACGAAGATGTGTCGGGAAATCAGCTGAAAAGACTACGATGTCATCTAGGTAACACAAGCAAGTTTTCCACTTGTGGGCCCGCAATATGGTATCTATCATGCGTTCAAACGTCGCAGGCGCGTTGCAGAGCCCAAATGGCATGACTTTGAACTCATACAGGCCATCTGGCGTTACAAAGGCTGTTTTAGGGCGATCACATTCAGCCATTGGCACCTGCCAATACCCAGAACGCAGATCCAAGGATGTGAAGTACTCGGCGCCTTGTAAACAGTCAAGAGCATCGTCTATTCGTGGTAGCGGGTAGACGTCTTTCTTTGTAATCTTGTTTAAGCGGCGATAGTCCACGCAAAATCGAACGGTGCCATCTTTTTTCTTTACCAGAACCACGGGTGACGACCAAGCGCTTTGAGAAGGCTGTATGACTCCACGTTTAAGCATGTCATCTACTTGCTCCGTAATGACGCGGCGCTCTTCGGCAGAAACGCGGTAAGGACGCTGTCGCAGAGGCGAATGTGAGCCGGTGTCAATAGTATGAGTGACAGTCGTGGTGCGGCCCAAAGCAGGTTTCTGAAAGTCGAAAGAAGAGCGAAACTTGTTAAGGAGAGCAACAAGTTGGCTGCGATGCGAGGGGGGAAGGTCTGCGTCAATAGCATCGTCGAAGGCTGGTGAGCTTGATGGCTCAGACGCCTGAGTGATTGCGGCAATCTGACATGGCGTTTCGTCGGGAAGAATAATATCATTGATATGGTCGACAGGTTGCACATATCCTAACGTTTCACCACGAAGCAAGCCAATGGGGTAGTTGCAGTGGTTGGTAACCAGCATTACGGATAAACCAGACGCAATCGTAAGAACGGCAAATGGGAGCACGATGCCCTTGCGTTCAGTAAAAACAGGGGATGGCGTAAATACCACCGTGGCGTCAGGTTGCGCCACACATGAAAGGCTAATAGGGACTGAAGCTTCCGGAGGCAAGGTGATGTCGTCGTCAGCGATGAGTTTGCAGAGCAGTGGTGAATGGTCGGGCGATGGAAACTCACAATTTGGCACTAGGGACACTTCCGCACGGCAACAATCGATGATAGCTTCATGACCTGATAAGAAATCCCAACCCAGGATGAGGTCATGAGAGCAAGATGGTAGTACGAAAAATTGGACGATGTACAAAACGTCTTGGATGACGACGCGCGCCGTACACACAGACGAGGGCTGAATGCGTTGCGCGCTAGCCGTGGACAGCACGATGCCACAGAGAGATGTGGTCACTTTCTTCAGTTTGCGACAAAATTTTGCGTTCATCACAGAAACGGCGGCCCCAGTATCAATTAACGCTTGTGTGGCGACTCCCTCAACATTGACATCAACAACATTTCGCGGCGAATATGGAGGCCTTGATAATTGCGCAGAAGTTGCAGTTCTTGCCTCTGGAACTGCACTGATTAGTTTCCCTCCTCAGGAGGTGGTCTACGACGCATTGGAGATGGTGATCGGCGACGAGGAGATGGGAAACGAGAAGTTGATGGGCGACGATCCGAGTCAGAGTGCCTCTGTTCGTATGCAGACGTGGTGGCCTGCTGCGACGCATAGGTAGGAGTTCCAAAGGAGGCGTACGCAGGTGTGGGACGGCGGCGGCAGTAGCGTGCAATGTGGCCAGCGATGCCACACGCGAAGCAGATAGGACGGTTGTCATAAGTGCGCCACTCATTAGATTGACGGAAAAAGCGAGGTGAGGGCCTGTAAACCGGTGGCGCTGCCGGAGGAGTTGGAGCCGATAAGGATACTGGATGCGGTGGGGGTCGCGCAACCACAGCTGCGTAGCTGAGAGGTGAAGATGGTACAGGTGGTGCGTAGCTGACAGCTGAGAGATTAGATGCTGCTGAAGTGCATGCGTAAGGGGCCTGCACTGTAGGTAGGGCATCGCAAATTTCAGTGCGTATGGCCTGCTGCAGTGTCGAAGGCAGACTTGCGGTGGGCGCGTCGCTATGCGGCAGCAGGGAGAGCTGTCGGGCGACTTCCTCCCTGATGAAGTCTTTGATCTGGTTGGACAGGCTTTCTTGGCGAACGTTGACATTTGCGAGTGCGACAGCCGAGTTCGAATCTGGTGGTGAGACACTCTGTCGGGCGATGGAACGCTGACGGCGTAATTCATCGAAGCTCTGGCACAGGCTTACGAGGATTGCCACCGAGGTCGGGCTTTTCGCTAGCAACATCTGGAATGCGCCATCCTCAATGCCCTTGAGAATCTGCCGAATTTTCTCTTCTTCGGGCATAGATTGGTTAACACGCCTGCAGAGGTCGAGAACATCCTCAATGTAACTCGTAAACGTTTCGCCAGGCTGCTGGGCTCTGTGGCGCAGACGCTGGTCGGCGCGGAGCTTGCGGACCTCTGGTCGGCCGAACGCTTCTGTTACGAGGGTCTTAAAGGAGGACCAGTTGGTGATGGCGGTTTCGCGGTTGGTAAACCAAAGCTTAGCTACGTCTGCCAAGTAAAAGATGACGCAAGCGAGTTTAGAGTCGTCGTCCCACTTGTTGCTGACGCTTACGCGTTCGTACAAGGAGAGCCAGTCTTCGACGTCTTGCTCACCACTTCCGCTGAAGATTGGTGGGTCCCGCTGGCGGGTAGCGCCGGGGCAGGTAGACGGGGCAGCCAATGGTGCTGGCTGGGCTGGGACGGGCTGGTTGGCGACTGCGTCAGTCATGTTTCGCGGTAGTCTTTCAGGCAACTTGCGAGAGCGGAGCTCCAGGTCTTCTTGGGGATCTCAGCACCCTCCACCAAATGTGATGACGTTTATTCGAGCCGAGAAGTCGCAGCGAGGTCGCAACGGAAAGTGGGCGTACGGCAAGTCTGGCAGAGGCGGCACAAACTCTCGCGCAAGCAGAGCACGGGCTTTTTGTTGTCTTCCGAAGGCGCATACGCGTTGGTGCGTATGCTCCACTACACTAGTAATTCTCTCTGGTTGTACCAAACCCATTGAGTGCTCACATAAGTCTGTTGTAACAGCACTTAGATTTTATATACTCCTTTAACCACAGACCAAAACCCTCTCCACTATGGGGGTCTGTTGTAATCAGATTATGCTGTATTACAAGTAATAAGCTAAGAGTAGCATCAAAAACCAGCTACTTATAGTCCTTGCTGGCCACACGTGATGTCCATTTTTACAATGAAAGTAGTACCAATGGTGCCACCAATTAAGTGTGAGCGAAAGCTTAGGCTTTCACGCTTGCGGCAGCTATAGGTCAGAATTTCTGGGGAAATATAATTCAAACAAAACTGCCACAAAAGTGGCACCTGGATTATAAAGAGTTTATGTTTGATGCTGAACTATTTGCTCATAATGGTCACTGAAGACACTAGGATCATTGCATTAGATATATTCCACTCCACCCACAGAGGTGCACCGACTCTGTGGGTGGAGTGGGACAAGACAGACTTGCCATCACAAACTATGTTTTCACAGCTGCACCTGAATCCGTAGGAACCAGTGTGTCTGTCTGTGGTGTTTTCCAGCTTGCTTAGACCTGTAATACTATTATCAATCAAACACTGTTCTTCCTTCCAGTTCATCAGAACTAAAAATATAATTGTGAAAAGTGTGGCAATCCTCCCAACTTATGCGTAGTCACCTTTTGCACATCTGAGATAGAAAGGCAATAGGGAAAAAACAACAAACCTTTAACCCTCTCCTACGACCTGACGTCTGCGAAATTAATTAACAGGAGGCACTATGATTAAATAGAAATACAGTCACACCAATCTCGCATGAGCTTATTTTTCTATAGATCCATATAGAGGACGAATATCACAGTTAACATGCTGTTTCCTTGGCCGTCTTTTAGAGAGGAAAAGGCGCTTGTAAATTGCTCTCCTTGCTCTTTTGTTCACAGGCACAGATTGAGTGGAGAGAAATGGTGGAAGAATACCAAGGTCTCAAACTAATTTGGATCTTTCAGAGCAGCAGTGTCACATTAGGGTATGGGGGTGAGTATATTAAGAGCAGTCCAGTGAGCACTTGCATTTAGTTGGGGACACTTTGACAAAGTTGCAAAGTTATTCCCACAATACATTGAAAATTCAAACAGCATACGATGTTGGTTACAGTGCCACTCTGAACCACTGTAAAGCACCTGGGACACAAACGTGCCCCCCCCCCCCCCAAGTCAACAAGCCAAAAACAGAATTCAGGTGTTCAAATTCTTTTTTTTTCTTATATGTATGTTTTCCTTTTTTTTTTCAGCGTTTTATTTACAAATAATGAGGCAAAAAAGACTACTAGGCACGGTAGTAAGAGCCACTACGGAAATAACATTTGTGCAGATGTCGCGGCAAGTACGTCGATGTAGATGAAGATGGCGCTCAGTTGTGAGAGGCTACGTGGCGGAACCTGCGAAGAAATTTAAAAGAATAAATCAAGTTTGGTCAACTATGTCAGAAGTGTAAAAAACGAACGCACTTCTTGCAATTAAACCAATAATCTTAGAGCAGTATCCACAACTTAGAAGCATGGCTTAATAATTTCAAAGCGACCAGGAGTGGGCTTTACAAGCACTCGTCATTTTGAACATCAGAAATTTATGCACCGCAATCATCACTGTTAGTGTGTACAAGTCGGATTATGAACTACATGCAACACCGACAATGTGCTCCTTCATTTGACTATTCACTGGCGTACCACCATAAAAACCTAACGCCAGTTAAGAAGCTGTGTGCCCGAATCCCTTTTCACACACTATTGTTTTCACAACATTGCTATTCGATATACAGGGTGCCCTAGGTAACCTTAGCCAGAGTTTAAAAATATGCCGAGACGCAGTCACGATGCGACCAAATGCATGTTGCTCACAGTTGCCTGGAGCTAGTCAGACAATATTTTGTGTTCTAAGATATTGTTTAATTCGAACTGTTTAATTAACTAACTTTTGAAAGAACAAAGATGGATAAAAATTTCAGTGAGAAAGTTGTAGTTTGGTTTGCAAAACATCCAATTAGACAGTTTTGAACTTCATATCTGCCAAGTATTTGCATGTTTCCGGTAATTACAAATGCCCACAAGATACAAAAAAATACCACGTGACAAACCCGCTTGCACTAGTGTGCACACCGATTCTGGTGCTCCATAACGTTTCGCATACGAACGATATGCTTCCCTCGCACTGGTTCATGCCCCGCCACGGTGGTCTAGTGGCTAAGGTACTCAACTACTTACCCGCAGGTCGCAAAATTAAATCCCGGCTGCAGCGGCTGCATTTTCGATGCAGGCGGAAATGCTGTAGGCCGGTGTACTCAGATTTGGGTGTTTGTTAAAGAACCCCAGGTGGTCGAAATTTCCGGAGCCCTCCACTACGGCATCTCTCATAATCATATGGCGGTTTCGGAACGCTAAACACCACATATAAATCAATCAAATGGCAATGGTTCATGACAGCGATCAGCAGTCACAGTGGTTATCGTTCTTGTGGCCGATAGCAAAACATGTTCATCCCAAAGCTACCACCATCGTTGCGGCCCTGTCGAGACAGCACAATGGGGCAAATGCTATGATCGTCATCTATTACATCTATTACCTAGGTGATGCACGTTCTAGGTTGCTTAGGTCACACTAAAATGTTTCTACTTTGATTCTTGGCGCAGAGGCTCGATTGGACTCACAGACAGTCACAGGCATGACACGGATGTCCAAACTGCAGAGACCCGATCATGCGCTGAAACCGACTGTTCACGTCTCTCATAGATCGTTGCTATTTCCATCCTCTAGTATTCTCTCGTACATAATCAGGGCCTTCGGCTTACTGCGATAGCTTGCAGCCATTCGTTGCACTGACTGCTGCCCTTTTCATGTTCAGTGAGCCAGGGGTGAGTGGTGGCACTTACCAGATTTTCGTGGCACATAACTCTTTATCATGACAGTTTTTTTTTGGTATGGAGTGAACAAAAACAATTTTCTAAACAGCTCCACTGTTGATAATCAGGACTGATTATATATATTTCAAAAACAGAGGACTAAACAATTTTGCCTGGAAGTTGACCATCATGTGGTATGCCTAGCAGAAAGGCTAAGGTGTGTTTGCAAAATAAGTTTACGGTGCCAATCTATTCTATTCTAATCTATCTATTTCACACTTTGCTGGTATCATCGTCACCCATCACAAGACTCCAACTAACATTGCTAAGCGGTGTTCGTGACAGGTGTTGAACGTATTCATGAGAGCTTGGGCAATCACTAAAATGCCTGATAATAGTACTGGCTGGCATTAAATCTATTTTGGACATAGCGGTGGCGATTTAACCACTTGAGCAAAACATAATACACAAACCAGGTTCTCAGATTGCCCGACTTTCCAGACGATTTCGCGGTACCAATTAAGGCCAAAGATGTGGAGGTTCACTACCTTCTGGAAGTTTAAATAGTTCAAATAACAGAATTCCAAAGTGAATTAAATTATTAGCGAACAGTCCTAGAAAAATATTTGAATATTTTCACGCTGCTAATTATAAGTATGCACACCAATAGTTAGAAAATATGAAGTTTCCCTCACTATATTGCCAAGTGCAGTTGTTTTGCCATTTTATGTAACAGGTCAAAGAAAGGACAGAAATGTCATAACACATGACCACTGTCTCGTGCAAACTGTACGCGAATGTCTAGTAACGTTCCAGATCATTTCAGAAACTTCCAATTGGCTTGAGCACGTAAATGTGAACAGTTGAGTTCACTCCGGACCTAACGCAGTCACCAGCCGCACGTATAAATGTTGACAGAACTTATTGTGGATCACATGAGTCGATGGCTGACAGATGTTCTTGCTACTATTGGTGCATAGAATTCATTACTTGTATGTTGACTTTTCCTTTGCCAGGCACAAGTTTGGCCAAATAAAGAGTTCCATATTTCCCGGTCTTGCTTGGCCTTTGTTACTGTCACAACCATGTAACAATATTGCCGCCAGCACGTAGTGGGTTGGCAGCAAGAGCGGCTCTAAATCTGGAGGAAAAAAGAAGATCGCGTTCTTCTTTGCTCGAGAGCCAGCCACGACTGACGCATCATCCTAGTGCTAGCTACCTGGTGGTTTAATAAATCCCCCAGTACTTGTGACTCATCGTGACAAACTGGTGGAGGTGCTGGGTAGTCTCACGGATGCTGCAGACCTCCCCAGGAAGCCGCGATACGAGTCCAGTGCCAGTCAATACTCCCGTGCATCGGACCAGCCGCCGAATCAGGGGATTGCCTCCGGAAGCCGACGATACTACTCCCACCACGTCGACAAACACGACCAGCGCTTCGGTGCAAACCTCGGCAACCGGCACGGGAAGCACTACGTCGAACCGCTACACGTTGGAAAGCCCACGCGCACCGGCGACGTTCCATGGCTCGGAGCACGAAGACGTTGAGGACTGGTTGGCGGATTTCGAGCGCGTAGCCACCTGAAATCAGTGGGACGACGCGGCGAAACTGGGTCGTGTCTAATTCTATCTCGAAGACGGGGCACGTACGTGGTATAAAACCGAGAGGAACAGCTGACGACGTGGCTCGAATTCTCTCGTAGACTTCTGCAGACGTATGCCAGTGCTGATCGCCAAGAACGAGCTGAACGAGCTATTCTGGCCCGCGTCCAGCTGCCAAACGAAACTGTGACCACGTTCGTCGAAGACATGACGCGCCTCTTCCGACGGGCCGATTCAAGAATGACGGAAGACAAGAAGTTGCGTCACTTGATGCGCGGTATCAAGGACCAGCTTTTTGCCGGCCTCGTGCGAAGTCCTCCGAAGACGGTCGCGGAGTTCTTGTCCGAGGCCGTGACAATGGAAAAAATGCTGCAGCAGCGATCCAACCAATACGACAGGCAAGTCAGTGGCATGTCTACTGCCGACATTTTCACCGCCACTAGAACCAACAACGACTGTCTACGTGAACTCATCCGTGATATAGTACGTGAAGAGTTACAAAAGGCTGGTGTAACACCTCATCCTACAGTCAACTCTATTGCAACTGTGATCAAGGATGAGCTGCACCAGGCCCTCCGGGACACCTTGCCTCATGATACAGCTGTGCCAGCTCCTGCTGAATACCGCCGTGAGACAACCTACGCGAAAGCCTTGAAACGCCCTGCTGCAACGCCGCCATTATTCGTCCATCCTGTTCCTGCTGTTTCACTACAGTCAGCGCAGCACATACCGTACTACGAAGGCACGTACACGCCACCTCCGTTGGCCTTTGTCCCTGGTGCTTCTGTCGCCCATCGTTCAGTGCAACCAGTTCAGTACATCGACGATCGGCGCACGTCTCCTCGAAAGTCTGATGTTTGGCGCACACCTGATCGCCGGCCTCTGTGCTTTCAATGCGGAGAAGCTGGTCACTTGTACCGCCAGTGCCCATATCGCCGTCTTGGGCTTCGCGGCTTCTCTGCGTACTCACCGCCACCCCGTTACGGCCAGAGACCGCGCAACATCGAAAACTACCTCTCCCAGCAGCATGCACCACCATCTGCCGGGCGCCAGTCGCGCTTGCCATCACCGAGGCGATTTTCATCAACGCCCCAGCGGTATTCTACCACACGGTCTCCCTGCCCCCGCCGGTAAAACTAGCCAAAGCAACCTCTGGGGGCGGGGTCGCTGAACGTCGAAGCGCTGAAGACCTCCTATTGACGCAGAACTGTACAGAAACCGGTCCGACATCACATACTGCTGCAAAGGATGGCCGACTTTCACTCGACATAGCAGTGACAATTGATGGTTGTGCAGTTAATGCGTTAGTGGACACCGGCGCAGACTATTCCATACTGAGCGGGAAACTGACAACGCAGCTGAAGAAAGTCATCACGCCGTGGCATAACTCGCAGATTCGGACAGCTGGCGGCCACGTCGTTACTCCACTGGGTGCCTGCACAACTAGAGTACAGATTTAAGGGTACACATTCGTAGCAAGCTGCCTTGTTCTACGCGAATGTTCCCGTGACGTCATTCTGGGAGTTGACTTTCTACAAGAAAATGGAGCTATCATTGATCTGCAAGAGTGCCGCGTCACGTTCTCAGCCCAGCGAGCAATCAACGTGCAGGATGGTGGAAGGCGTGTCGACGTACTCCGTATTTCTGAACAGAGTGTGACGCTTCCTCCACGAACAAGTGTTCTAGTCGACGTAACATGCTGTGGTTTGGGCGATGGCGATGTGGTGGCTGAGACAAATTTAGAACACCTCCTGCAGCAAGGCATTTGTGTAGCTAGAAGTGTAATACACCTTCGTGATGGTCGATCTGAATTGCTCGTAACCAACTTTAGCAACGAGCATCGACATCTTTTCCGTGGCACTTCGATAGCGTTTGCCCACGAAGTAGCAAACGTCACTAACTGTTTCACGTCCGAAATAGTGGATACCGCCGACACGTCAATGAGTAATATTGACATCAATCCTGATCTGTCCACCATTAACCAGACTGCACTACGAGCGCTCTTGTTCGAGTTCAGGTCTTGCTTCGCAACTTGCTCAAAGATCCGCCAGACGTCCATCACTCAACACAGGATCACCACGTACGAGGACGCACGTCCGATACACCAGAACCCCTACCGCGTGTCGGCCAAAGAACGTGAAGCAATACGTACGCAAGCCACCGAGATGCTTGACGATGGCGTTGTTGAACCATCTAACAGCCCGTGGTCATCTCCAGTCGTACTTGTCAAAAAGAAGGACGGGTCGCTACGCTTCTGCGTCGACTACCGAAAGCTTAACAACGTGACGAAAAAGGATGTGTATCCGCTGCCACGTATCGAGGATTCGCTGGATAGACTTCGTCGCGCCCATTATTTCACTTCTCTCGATCTCAAAAGCGGGTATTGGCAAATCGAAGTAGATCAGCGAGACCGTGAGAAAACAGCCTTTGTGACTCCAGACGGCCTATACCAATTTCGAGTGCTCCCTTTTGGCTTGTGTTCAGCACCGGCAACTTTCCAGCGAATGATGGACACTGTCCTCACAGGGCTCAAGTGGCAGACTTGTCTTGTCTACCTTGATGATGTGGTGGTCTTCTCTACCACGTTTGAGCAGCACCTTCACCGCCTGCGCAACGTGCTGGAGGCTATCCGATCGGCGGAACTCACACTAAAGCCACAGAAGTGCCACTTCGGCTATAAAGAACTAAAATTTCTTGGACATGTAGTTAGCGCCGAAGGAATCCGTCCCGATCCGGACAAGCTTGCCGCTGTTGCCGAATTACCAGCTCCTGTCGATAAGAAAGCCGTCCGGCGCTTCCTTGGTTTGTGCGCCTACTATCGCCGATTCATTCATGGCTTTTCACAGATAGCAGAACCTCTGACTCGTCTCACAAGGGACGACACGCCGTTTGTCTGGGAAAACGAGCAACAAGCAGCTTTTGATGAGCTGCGGCAGCGCATGCAATCAGCGCCCGTTCTCGCTCATTTCGACGATGATGCTGACACGGAAGTCCATACCGACGCTAGTAACATTGGGCTCGGTGCAGTGCTCGTTCAGCGTCAAGAGGACATCGAAAGAGTGATAGCCTACGCCAGCCGCTTTCTATCCCGTGCCGAGGCAAATTATTCCACAACGGAGAAAGAGTGCCTCGCAGTCGTGTGGGCAATCACCAAGTTCCGCCCGTACCTTTATGGTCGTCCCTTCAAGATAGTGACGGACCATCACGCGCTCTGTTGGTTGGCAAGCCTGCGTGACCCTTCAGGTCGGCTAGCACGGTGGAGTTTGCGGCTGCAGGAATTTGATGTCACCATCGTCCATAAGTACAGCCGTAAGCATGAAGACGCTGACACACTGTCACGCGCACCCCTTCATGTCCTCAGTCAGGAAGCAGAGGAAGACGAAGGCTTTCTGGGCGCCGTTAGTGCATCAGACTTGAGCAAACGACAGCGAGATGATGCAGAGATTCGTCCAATCAGTGATCTTTTAGAGGGCCAGGGCGCAATCATACCACATCATTTATCCCGCTCGTTGACGTCGTTCTGCCTACGAGATGGTGTGCTGTACAAGAAGAACGCTCGTTCGAACAATCGTGCTTACCTCCTGGTGGTTCCTCGAGACATGCGAGACGACGTCCTCTTCGCTTGCCATGACGAACCCACATCCGGTCATCTGGGCTACTCAAGGACACTTGCCAGAGTGAGCGAGAGGTACTATTGGCCAGGACTTTCAGCAAGCGTAAAGAAGTACGTAAAGAGCTGTCGGGAATGTCAGCGCCGAAAGCAACCATCTGTTAAGCCAGCTGGTTTGCTTCAGCCCATTGAAGCACCCTGCACGCCGTTCGACCAAGTCGGCATGGACATTCTCGGGCCTAGTCCTATGTCTGCGGACAGCAACAAATGGGTGATCGTCGCGACCGACTATTTGACACGCTACGCTGAAACCCAGGCGATCCCACGAGCCACGGCTTCTGAGGTAGCACAATTTTTCATGCGCCACATCGTGTTACGACACGGTGCTCCTTCCAGTGTAATAACGGACAGAGGGACGGCATTCACGGCGCAGCTTACGGACGAAGTTTTCAAACTGAGCAACACCAGACACCGAAGGACAACTGCGTACCACCCGCAAACCAACGGACTTACTGAACGACTGAATAAGACCCTCGCAGACATGATCTCAATGTACATCGACGTACAGCACAAAACATGGGACCGGATCTTGCCTTACGTGACCTTCGCGTATAATACCGCCGTGCAAGAGACCACGCGATTCACGCCATTTCGGCTTCTCTACGGCCGCGAAGTGCAGACCATGCTAGACTCAATGCTACTGTGTCAGGACGAAGACAAGTTGGCAACAGACGCCGAAGAATTCGCAGAGCGTGCCGAGGAAGCCCGGCAGCTCGCGCGACTGCACATCGGCCAGCAACAGCAGGCAGACGCACGACGCTATAATACCCGCCACAGAGAAGTGTTTTACAGCCCCGGAGATCAAGTTTGGGTGTGGACGCCCGTCCGCCGCCGTGGCCTTAGTGAAAAGTTGCCGAGCCGGTACTTTGGCCCATATAAAGTGTTACGCCGCGTCAGTGACGTGAACTACGAAGTGGTTCCGGACTCAACACCCCATGCACGGAGCAGGACACGGCTGAGGCCGGACGTCGTTCATGTGTTGCGCATGAAGCCATTTATTGCGCGTTGTTCGTAACTTTTCCTTTACCGTACAGCGTTTTTTGTGTTTTTTGTTTATTTTGTGAACTTACTTTCTCGTTCGTTGACGTTTCCTATGTTGGCACGCTCTTCAATTTTTACTTTCACTTCATCCGAATTTCCATTTTTTTTTCACGTGCCTAAGTAGTAGCATCGCGGTGCTGCTATGTACTTTCCTTTCCTCTTTTTGGTACTTGTTGTTTTTTTCTTTTCGGAAGGGGGGATAATGCCGCCAGCACGTAGTGGGTTGGCAGCAAGAGCGGCTCTAAATCTGGAGGAAAAAAGAAGATTGCGTTCTTCTTTGCTCGAGAGCCAGCCACGACTGACGCATCGTCCTAGTGCTAGCTACCTGGTGGTTTAATAAATCCCCCAGTACTTGTGACTCATCGTGACAATATAATAGCTTATACCTGCATTTGTTTATCAAGGATCTACTGAAGTACAATTCATAACACCTACGGTGCTAGACCTTTTTTTTTGTAATTTTTGCGAGAACCCTTTTGGACTACATGACAAATTCTTTCCACACAATCTTGCTTGCAAGTTTATCAGGAAATACCCAAGGTCTTTTGATCTCGTTAACAACAACTGGTAACAGTGGTAAAAGTGAAGCCACTCACCGTGGTGCAGCACGATTGCAGGTTACCGCAGGTTACCGTGACTCATGCTTCAGGCAGCTGTCTCCCTGCGCAGTGCAAAGCAGAGAAAGGCCAGAAAAAATAAGTGTTTGTCCTTTTTTTTTCGTTCTGAACATCTGCAATGAAGGTTTAGGTGCAGCTGCATAGCTCCAGGCATATTCTACACTTCTGGAAGACTACAGTATTTTATGTACACATAACTTCTATGGCCAGCTGGTCACTGAAGATGGCACTGATATCGTGCTAAATGAAATGTATCATGCCACTGTGAAACATTAATGCCAAACTTTGCCCACTGCTTTTAAATCAATGTGTGCAGCTTTAGCTACTTAACTACCAAATATAATTTGCAAAGGTTTTGACATGCGAAAAATTGGCAGTGTATTTATGTGCTTCGCTGCAAATAGCATTGAAAATATGATAGTGTTTTGGCAACCCTACTACACGAGTCCTGGTCTCATCCGTGGCCACCCATGATCCCGTTCTCGTAGCATTTCCACCCTGGCATAATAAATACAATGGAGGTTTGTTTGAACCAATTTTTTTCTCCACATTATTACTGCTGGCATGTCATGTATTTGTGTATTCAAAACATGTCAGCAATGTTTTGGCTTCATGTGGTATGTATAGCAGGGTAGTTTCCAAAGACGAACCATTTGTGCAACATGAATGTATTCAGTGATCCCACTGGGGACTGCCGATTTGGAGCAATATTTGGAGCAGACAAATTTCAGTTTTGGAGCACTTTAGAGCAGTAAAACATTAGTTTTAGAGCACTTTGGAGCAACAAAATTTTAGTTTTGAAGCATGTTGGAGCAAGTAATCTTGCGATTAGGTCCACCTTGAAGCACTATAATTTTACTTTTGGGGCAGGTAATCTTGCACTTAAGAGGATTTTGGAGCAGTAAAATTTTAGTTCTGTAGCAGGTAATCTTACAATTCGGAGCACTTCGGCATAGGTATGCCGCCAAACGTCGTTATAATGAAGTTGAAGGGGAGTTGTAATTAAATAAACCTGGATATAATGAAAATGATGAATTCCCAGGAAAATTTGTTATAAAGAGGATTTTGTTATATGCAGGTTCGGTATGAAAATTCGAAAAATAACACACACAAATTAAACGAAAGGGGGGACTGAAGGCAGAGCTAACCCAAAAAACTTATTATTGCAATAGAAATTGTATGGACGCTCTCGGCAGATTTTGTCGCCGCCACCATGTTTTGTAACTAGTCCAAATTGATAACATGCCCCCGCACATCGTAAATTCACGAGCGGGTAAAAGGGAGGGGGGGATTGCTCGAGTAGCAGTAATGAACTTGGATTTCTATGGCGGTCACGATCACTGGGGCACTTGCTATCTCGGCGAGTATCAGTGCAATTTCAACATGAAGGGACTGTGTGAAAAGAGCACATCTCCTAGGAGCAACCGTACTTGCTCACACCAGCGTTTTGTAGGTGTTCCGTGACATCAGATCCAAAAGAGTTGGCTGCCAGTCTTATTTCTTATGGGCATTACAATTTCTTGCTATCACATTGCATTCAGCGCGCCGCCGTGTTGCCAAAACTAACTGACTAATCACGAAAGCTACCAGCCTGCGAACTCGCAGCGCGGCGCAGGACGGAAGCGCGTGGCTAGTTGACCTCTGAAAATCGGTCGTCGTCGTCCGTAGTCTGAGAGAGTTTCCATCAGCGCCTAATCTGACATCTCCTTGGTGGTGACAACACGGTTGCCCGAAATTAAGAAAAGTTACAGTTTCGGCGCAAGGGCGAAGCAATGAATGCGTAACAACAACTTGGAATGTAACGCTAAGAACGGCAAGCAGATCAAAACGTGCAGCACGCTGCTCACATACAAATGATGCACGAAAACAACATACACAGGACGAGAGCGAACCAACAATGTTGACTGTTCAACACTTAACGCACTGTTTAAACAAAATCGAGACACGAGACATAATCATAGGTACAGATATGAGCGCAAACTAACAAGTACCCCAGTTGTTACTTCGCTGTGCTAGAAAAGCACAGCAAAGTGCTTTTCTAGCGAGTGTTTTTGTAAACAGCGCCTGTAAAGCGAGCAAAGTGATCATTGTGCGCCTGGCAGCTATACTCAATCGTACCGCCCGAAGCCGAAGGTGCGCGATTCTCCCTACCGACGGATTAGCCTGCGCACAAGCTCGGGCATTCTTTTTGTTTTCCCTTTCTTCAGTTCTTATCTATAAAGATACATATAAACATACAGTGAATGATGACGTCGACAGCGGCCCAGCCGCTACTCCATATAATCGAAAAAAAAAGCAAAAGATGAACGTTGTTGGGGGCCACACCATGCGCGCGCAGTGAAACCATGCATGCGCGCAGGGCATTGAAAACGAAGAGCGAATAACACAGATATGGATACTGCAGAAAACTGTTCGGTAAAACCCCTCCATATGCAGCGTGGCCCCACATATGTGTCAATAACTAAAAGTGTGGCACTGACAATACAAAAAAGTAGTTTTCTTTTTAGGGAGAGTTGGGGGGGGTTGGCACACCAGCGCATGTGCTTGTGGCGGTGAGAGCTGTGGCAACGCCGGCTCGTAGGGTGCAGGCCGGCCTCGCGCTTGCTCTCGCCTGGTGCGCCGTGCGCGCCACCACCACTTCGCACTTCGTCGGCGCAGGGGCAACCGCAAAAGATGCATGCTCATATCAAAATGCCCAAATGCGGAGCACATTTCCTAGATTGTCCATGGGGAAAATTCATTACATAAAGGTTGTCTCTCTCTGTTACTTTGTTAAATAGAGGTTGCCAATACATGTACTTCTATGAAGCAACAATGAGGAATGGAAAAACTTTGTTTTATCAAGAAATTCGTTATTTGGAGGTTTATTATAAGCAAGGTAAACTGCACTTTGTTATAACCATTAGTTCGTTATAGCCATTATCCATTTCTACTGACAATTAGCCAGCAAGAGAGAATGTACTCAGTACCGAATATCACAACAGCCCACCTCGTAGAAAAGAACGGCCGTTGGAAGGCAAAAAAGTAGCGAAATAATAAAGAACAATACAGCTTTAATTCCACCAAATTCGGCACACCAGTTGGAAGGTCACTTCGATGAAAATAGCCCATATTAGACATTTACCAACTCTTCTTCACGTGGATGACTGCTTTTTAAGCTGCAGCAGCTATTCCAAGTTCGTCTTTGTGATAATTGCAAGCACCAAAAAAGCATCACAGCAAGTCTGTCGCATCCAGCACTTGCGCAGGCATTGGTACGTCGGGTTCGCTAACAGTAGGCTCCGGCGTGTTCACACATTCGTCACTGTCGTCATGCACATCCGTCACCGCGCGTACTATTTCCGCATCTGACAACTCTTCCGTTGTCACCGCGTCAGCAACAACACCGACTTACGCGCAGAAAGTTAAAGGGACCTAAAACACTTTTTCAAGTAACCATGGAATGAATTCGCTGGAAGAGTTTATTGCCTCAAGAATTCAACGCCACAAAAATTTTTATAATCTGTCCAGTGCGAGTAGAGTTACGAATGTTTGTCACATGCTGCACCCGACGAAAGCCCTGGAAGCTAAGCAAGGAGGGATGGCAGGGCCAGAAAACCTCACTCATGCACACTTCGCGACCTTGAGCACTTTTTTTCGTTTTTTTTTCTTCGAATGCACAATTTTTCAGTGTGATCGCGCGCACGCGTGGACAAGTAGTGGCCTCCCGCGGCGATATCTGTAACGAGCGAGCACGCCATGTTCAAATCAGCCAATGACTGATAGATGGGTAATTTACATGTGATTTTCGGGCATATAACGTGATTTGTCGAGAGAAGAGAAAGCAACTTTTAGCTGACTTTGTTAATTTATTGTGATTTTCAGGCCGCATGCTATGCTATAATATTTGGCTCGCGTGTTGTCGGGGGCCTCTACTACCGATTGGCAGCATTTTCTGACCATGCTCAAAAAGTGTTGCAGGGCTCCTTTAAGCACAATGCGGCGTCAAGGAGAGCATCCCATGACCCTTGGGCCTGGTTGCCCGTGAAACCCTCACTGGCGATGACACCATCGAAATCTTCGACTACTTTTTTTTTTTTTCGACGCGGGACTCAACGGCTTTCAACACTGCCAATGTTCTGCCAATGTTCTGCTTTGCAAATGTTCTGCTCAATTGTTATGTTTTTGAGCTGTCGGGCGGAAAAACTAATAGAGGTGGTGTTGCTCTTCCATTGTGAATGACAAGGAACATAGCCGCAATCTCCACCGTCCCAGAGTGGAGATGAAGGGGAGAAAGAAGTCAGACGCGGGGGCGGGTCAGTGAGTTCACAGGAGAGGGGAGGCCAGCTGATATGCACGCTCGCGCGAGTTCAGGAGGAAAGAGGAGGCAGGCAGACACAGCCACGCGCGTGTTGGAAGGCCGTTCCCGGCAAGTGCAAGGCGCGACTTATAAATAAATGAATCCGTGATGATACGTAAACCGTCGCATGCTATAAGATATTGAATTGACGTACGCCAAAATTATCAGTAAATGCTCGTTGTGGACAAAGAGTGGTTTATTATATCCATTGTGAGGAAACTTTCACTTCCTTAAAATGAGGTTTTAAATACATCGGCGTCTATGAAAACTTCAAGGTGAATTACAATTGCTTTGTTATTTCCATTTGTTCATGATATCCTACTTCGCTACAACGAGGCTCTACTTAACACCAAGCAGCGTGAGAAATGAACATGAGCTCTACCACAACTTGACAGTGGTGCTACTAAACAAGAAATCAAGTGCACACGTGTGCACTTGATTGGATGCCCTGGATATCGTCGTTATATAGAATTCTAACTTCGATGGTAGTTTGAGGTCCTTGGAACGCGAAAATGTGGTCATCAAACCGGTACTTGAGGCCGTTTGCGGTCTCTCGGCCTTTTTATTTTTCAAAATAAACAATATGTCGTGCTTGTTGCATGTTGGTTTTGTTCCTACTTGTAAAACCGTATTTACGTGCGTAATGAGCGCACTCCCATAATAAACCCACCCTCAACTTCAGCCGTCAAAATTTGGACTTTTTTCCCTGCATAATAAACATACCACCTATATTCATACATATATATATTTATATATATATATATACATATATTTATCTGTGCACGACACGTACTCCATCTTCTTTATCTCTGTGCGCCACAGCGGGGTTCATGAATGGGAGTGTAGAGACATCGCAGCTGATAAGCACACAGCGAGCGAGAGCAAGCGAAGGTTACGAATCTGCTTGCGCGAACCGAAGATCGCTTCCTGCAAATACAAAACTTTAAGGCCCAACGATGTGCATGCTATTTTTGAGCGACGACGATAGGATTTGCTGTTTTGAAGGGTCATTCGTTGCTATCGCTTCTCAGGTTTCTGGAAAACCAGAAAAAAAAAAATCGTTTGTCACCCAGAAAATATCCTTGACGATTTCGACAATATGGTAGCACCCCCGATAGGAAGCCAAAGTAACGCATGGTGGCACTGTGGCTCCGGACAAGCAGCGCCATCTTGGGTAGAAAAGTAGAAATCAGGGATGTAGATGGCACGTTTTACCTTCGCTCCAATGTGCAGCCGCTTGCTTACGTGCTCATGCAGAGAGCGCTTGCTGCGTTTCGAGTCATCTCACAATGTACCGCCTGCAGTGCGGCTTCAAAAAGATCTCTGAGCAAGACAAGCACTTCCGAGAAGCGAATCCAACAAAAGGAGTGAAGCTCGTTGGTCAAGTTTATGATGTGGAGAAGACAGCGGAAGAGGAGGATGCCTGAGAAACTGCGAAATGCATTTCTCGGGTCCTCCCTGATAATACCATGTACAACGTATGCCTCGAGATAAGTCTCATTCTGCCGACCTGAAGCCGCGTACACTATCGATGTGCTGTGTTGATGCTTATGAAAAACATATAATTGTTGTTTTGATGTGGTATCTAGCAGTAGCAGTCGTGTACTGTTGTCACAGGTCCTGTTAATTTGGGAGGCAATCGCCGGGCTAATTCCAAGGGACGAAGTATCGGCCCCCCGAACCGCACTGCGAAAGCGTGGACAATTTAGAAGTGGTCCTTTTTGGTGCGCCAGCGGACACCGGCTGTGGCCCAAAGAACAAGTCAGAGCCGAGAGTTGATAAACAAAACAAAATTATATTCTCAATAATGGCAGATCGAAAACAATACACAAGTATGCACACTCCACAATAGTTGAGTACAATATGTCACCAATCAAACAACGTACTACACAGTACAATCAGCCACACTCGAAACAACGGACATAGACAACAATACGCACTACAATGGAGTCGCATGCATTGAACAATCAAGACACTTAAAGACTACAGAGATAGAAAACCTATTCAGTCCAAAGTTCTTGGAACAAAAGTCTGGATGATACTCTTCCAAGAATCACTCACTCAAAGTCCACAGCATTGTTGTCATTCTGCTGCCCCCGAAGTTTCTCTTCCAGGAAACCTCTGTCGTTCCGCTGCCCCCGAAGCTTCCCTTCCGGGAAACCTCACGTCTTCACTTGGCCGCTCTCCAAGCTTCAAACTTCTTCGCCGGAAACACGTCGGCTTCACACTTGCAGCTGTTGCCACGCGTCTTCGCTCGATAGCGGTAGACACACGCTCTTGCCTGTAGCTCGAGCCTTCACCCCTCAGGTGGAAATCCTCTTCTTCTCCTGCTTTGTCACTACGGACAAAGCCTTCGCCGACTACACGGCGGAATACCCTAGGCGCTCTGGCGCTAACTTCTGTCTTCTCCTGATCTCCCATCTCGGCTGCTCGATTAAATACCTTCCGCACGAGAATCCAGAAAGTTCTCATCATTTTGTCGGCGCCATACGCAGCGAAGGCTGGGGAGAGGGCGAGACGGTTCGAAGGCCGTCCGCGACGAATGACACAACCCGGCATCACCACGCCCCTTTCCATCGAGAATCTTCTAGGGCCTGCTCGGCCGCCGATGTGGGGTGAGGAGGTTCGTCGGCGAACCTACGCTTCCGAGGGGAGAGGGACACGTGCCCGGGGAGTCTTTGGATGCTTGTTTTCTTTTTTTTTTATCGTTGACCTCGCGGCGTCACTCCGGCGTTTCGTCGAGAAAATTCGGCGGCGCGCCCTTTTTTGAGCGCTCGTTTTGTGACAACTGTCATGTGCAAACGTTTGCGGCGTGCTGTAAAAATAAATAAAAACTGAAGTTATACGGTCACGGTATAAAATGTCCAAGAAGTTTTAGAGTCATGTCCCCCTTGCTGCACATGACCCGCTGCAACGCCGCGAAGCAGCAAGCTAAGTTTAACCACAGCGGGTCTAGTTGAAGTGCTCGCCTTCTTTTTTTTTTTTTTTACGGCTCTCGTGTCATGCTCGCTCTATCTTTCGCGAAGGCGGCTGTGTTCCCGGCTGTGACTAGACGGGAAACTGATACAGCTTTACACGTGGAGAGCGTCACTTGGTGTTTTCTGCATTGTTGTGGCAGCCCACAACACAATACTTCGGATCTCGCCAACGCTGCCGTGAGGCCGCTACTTCCATTGCAGAAAGGCAACTTCGCACAGCAAGCGTCTCGTTTTAGCGTGCATAGCTGATGGGTCGGCACCCATGTTCCCCGCTGGGGCTTCAGAACGCGTTGAGCACGTGTTGCACGCGCTCCCGTTTCGGCGAAACACACTCACTTGCTTGCAACCTTTCCCGCGTCTCTCCTCAACTGTTCCGGAGCTCGCTGCCAGGGCCAGGCGCGGCGTTGTCATCGCTCTGCAAACTTGAACTTCGGTTCCCTATACTCACCTCGCTTGTTTGCCGCGCGTACGGAAACTTCTCATGTGGAAGTGAGGTGGCGGTCGTATTTTGTAGTTAATCTTGTTATGGACGGTTTGTTCTGATGTCACGGGGGTAGCTTGCTGCAATGTTCGTTACTTGCTACAATGGCAACGCGTCGTCGTGCGAGGTTGCCGCAAAGTTGGCAAAGTGCAACGTAGCGCACGCCTCTGAGCGCCCCTCGAGATCATAGCAAATACCACTGTTGCGGTTAAACGATTGCGAGAAAGGATAACCGCAAAACGCTTTCATGGCCTGCGTGGGCGGCGTGGAAACAGCTTGCAGAAGATAGTGCCATCAACAACCGAAGATGAGTAAAGTGCAACAAAGAACATGTTTCTAAACAGTCTATGCGTCTGCGAAAAGCTAAGTGACCTAACTTTTTTTTTTGCATTACAGCATATTTTGTTCATGCCGAGAAAGTTTTCATAAAATCTGCCCCACATAATGAACACACCCCCAACTTCCTATATTTCAAGAAAAAAAAGTGTGTTCATTATACGAGTAAATACGGTATTCTTTGCTGCAACCAGGTTTCATCTGCAAACGGGTTTCGTTTGCGATTAGAGTACATATATTGTAACGAGTGCAAGAGAAGAAATGTCAAAAACTAGTTTATTATGGGTGAACTTGTGCCCTGAAAATTATGTGCGAAAAGATGGAAAAGTCCGCTAGAGCGTTCCAAAACAAAAACTGTTCATCTGCCAACGCACCTTCTTCTTCGCAGCTCCAACCCACACTGACTCGTGCCTGTGAACAAGAGGCATGAGTCGTGCGGCCCCAAGCAAGAGTGCGCACAAGACTGTGGATGCTGATTCTTCATAATGTCGGATATTATAAACAGTCTTTGTGGCATTAGTCCCCCTTTGAAGTACGCATCGGCCCGATGCGCGATGGAGGGAGGCAAACAGAGAAAGGGAGCATTTTCATTCCTTTTCATACTAGGGCTTCATACGAATGACGTGAACGACTTCTGCGCTGTTTTGCCGCTTTGAACGGATGTGTCCATCGGCAATGACTGCGTAGTTTAGGTCACTAATTCCTCGGAGAACCTTATAGGGGCCAAAGTATCGACAAAGAACCTTTTCTGATAGGCCACGGCATCGGAGTGGTGTCCATATCCACACTCGCTCGCCTGGGTTGTACTGAACTTTTCTGCGGTGCAGGTTGTAGTGGCTTGCGTCCTTAATTTGCTGTTGATGTATTCGATGTCGTGCCAACTGGCGTGCTTCTTCAGCCTTTTGCAGAAAGTTGTCAAGTTCAGATGGCTCGTAATTATTGTTGTCTAATGGCAACATGGCATCGAGTGTCGTAGTGACAGTGCGACCGTAGACCAGCTGAAATGGTGTGACACGGATGGTCTCCTGCACGGCCGTATTGTAGGCGATAGTTGCGTATGGCAAGATTTCGTCCCACAATTTATGCTCAATGTACATCGAGAGCATGTCAGCGATGGTGCGGTTCAGGCGTTCTGTCAACCCGTTGGTTTGGGGATGGTATGCAGTGGTCTTCCTATGGCTGGTGTTAGTCATTGTCATTAAGGACTGCATCAAATCAGCCGTGACCGCTGCTCCTCGATCGGTAATCCCGACGAGTGGGGCTCCATGCCGAAGAACAATATTCTGAATGAAAAACTTCGCGACTTCCGTTGCCGTTCCTCGCTCAAAGCAGCCGGTTTCCGCGTATCGTGTCAAATAGTCAGTCGCAACTATTATCCACCTTTTTCCTGATGCCGACATTAGAAACGGTCCGAGGAGGTCCATTCCAACCTGTTGAAATGGAGTCGCAGGTGGCTCTATAGGCTTGAGAAGGCCGGCCGTCTTGAGGGGTGGTGTTTTAGATGCGGAGCATCTAATACTCGAGGCTTGTAGTGCGGCGCCGTCCGCAAGCTTCCTCCTCCTCCTTCCACCATCTGTGCATCCCTTCCTCCTCTACACACCGCGCGCGCTTCACTCCTCCACCATCTGTGCACCCTTCCTCCTCTACACACGGCGTGCGCTTCTCCTCTTCACGAACATTCGCTAGGTGTATAATGTAGCGCGCATGCGCCGTCACGCTTCGAGAACATCGGCAGCTGACGCGCGCGCATGCGCCGTCGCGCTTCGAGAACATCGGCAGCTGACGCGCGCGCATGCGCCGTTGCGCTTCTCCCCCTTCTCGAACATTCGACAGCTGACGCGCGCATGCACCGTCACCCACCATCTGTGCCGCGCGCGCTTCTCCCCATCGAGAACATTCTACACTTCTCCTGATTCTCCAGTGGACGCGCATGCGCCGTCGCTCTTCGAGAACATTCAACAGCTGACAGTGCATGCGCCGTCGCGCTGTATATATACTCAAGGTTGGCGCTCGCTCGCTCAGTTGCCGCTCGTCGGTTGGTTTGTACGGCGCGCCGACGTCCAAGGTCGCGGTGAAATGAATGCCAACGAATCCACAAACACAATGATCGACGTCCCTTCGACCAGCGCCGCCCTTTCGCATACGTGTGTACGTGTTCACTCATTTAACACCCCCTCCTACAACCACGTTAACCAATTTAGCCATCGACCCAAGTAAGTCGCAATTTAACACCCCATTTCGCAACCACGTTAACCAATTTAGCCATCGACCCAAGTAAGTCGCACTTTAACACCCCGTTAACCAATTATATGCTCCGCATCCTCCTCAGTGTTCCCCCGAGGGAAGCTGCGGGCAATCTTTTTTCGCCTTTGACACTCGCGACATGTCTTGACGTAATGCTTCACGGACGCTAGCAACTTGGGTCAGTAGTATTTCTGATGAATTCTGGCGAAAGTTCGACTCGTACCCAAGTGACCCGCAGACGGTTCATCATGACAGGCTTCTAAGACTTCATGCCTCATGGCTGATGGTACAACGAGTAAGAACTTCTCCTTGTTGTGTTCGAAATTCCTCTTGTAAAGTGCATTATCTCGGAGGTAGAATGAGGATAACCCTCTCCTAAATACGCGGGGAACTTGTTCGTCGTGCCCTTCGAGGGAGCCCGTTGATGTTCGGCGATTTTTGAGGTTTTTATCACACAAAGGAGTGGGAAGTCCCATTCTTCTGAAAGAGTCCAGTGGACTGGTGAACGTGATAAGCAGTCAGCATCATCATGCTTTCTGCCAGACCTATATACGACCGTAATGTCATACTCTTGGAGCCTGAGACTCCATCTCGCAAGCCGTCCCGATGGGTCTTTTAAGCTCACCAGCCAACAAAGTGAGTGGTGGTCGCTGACGGCACGCAACGGCCTGCCCTAGAGGTATGGCCTGAACTTGCTGATTGCCCGTATGACTGCCAAGCACTCTTTTTGGGTTGCAGAGTAGTTTCTTTCCGCTTTTAAGAGGGTGCGGCTAGCATATGCTATTACTTCCTCTTCTCTATTTTGCCATTGCACCAGGACCGCACTTAGGCCAAGATTGCTGGCATCTGTATGAACTTCTGTATCTGCGGTTTCGTCAAAGTGGGCCAGGACAGGTGGGGCTTGCAAACGTTTCTTTAATTCGTTGAATGCACTGTCTTGTTCGGTGCACCAAATAAATGGCACGTCCTCTTTTATGAGTCTTGTTAGAGGTTCGGAAATTTTCGCGGAATTTTTCACAGACCGCCTATAATAAGCACATAAACCCAAAAATCGGCGTACTTCCTTCTTGTCTTTTGGTTTGGGAAGCAGCCCCACGGCCACAGTCTTCTCCAGGTCCGGGCCAACACCTTGAGCGCTGATTACATGACCGAGGAAACGAAGCTTCTCGAATCCAAACTGGCATTTTTCCGGTTTAATCGTCAAGCCAGCTGACTAGATAGCCTGAAGTACCGAACGTAGTCGCTCTACATGCTGTTCAAACGTTGCTGAAAAAACCACAACGTCGTCCAGGTAGACTAAGCATGACTGCCATTTGAGGCTTGAAAGGACGCTGTCCATCATGCGCTGGATAGAATGTTGCAGGCGCATAACAGAGGCCAAATGGGAGTGCTTTAAACTCATATAGACCATCCGGGGTTACGAAAGCAGTCTTTTCACGGTCCCTTTCGTCCACTTCAATTTGCCAATAAGTGCTTTTTAAATCCAATGAAGAGAAGTACCTTGCGTGCCGTAGCCGATCCAACGTATCATCAATACGCGGCAAAGGGTAGACATCCCGCTTGGTCATGCTGTTCAGCTTTCTGTAATCAATGCAGAATCTCAGCGTATTGTCCTTTTTCCTCACAAGGACTACAGCGACGCCCACGGACTATTGGATGGCTGTATGACATCATCCTCCAGCATCTCTTTTGCTTGGCTCTTTATGATCTCACGTTCCTTCGGTGATACTCTGTACGGACTTTGGTGTACCGGCCTTGTAGCGTCATATGTTATTATTCGGTGTTTAACAACCTGGGTCCGCCGTGCTTTTGACGAGGTAGAGAAACATCCGGTGAAGTCTCTTAGGAGGTCTTGAATGATTTTCTTCTCGGCTGGGGATAGGTTTTGGCTGATTGCAACTCTTGCCACAACATCGAGCGCAGGTTCCGAAGTAGGTGGCCCTGACACCAGACCACATAAGTCCGTCACTGTTTGAAAACCGTGCAGGAAGGCGATAGCAGTGTCCTTTGCAACGTGCTAAATTTCGTTTCCGAAATTCATGAGCAATACATCGGCACATCCACCACGTAATTGAATAATGCCTCGAGCTACACAAATGCCTTTCTTGAGCAGTAGTTCGATGTTTGCATTCGCTATACCTTCAGAATCAACGAATGCTTCATTTGTTACACCGACTATTACGCTGCATCGTGGCGGCACGGTAACATCACAATCTATAACACGTAATGCAGTGTGTTCTGGCTCATTTGTGTCTATGGCCAGTTTGGTCGAAAAAGAGACACTAGAATTCTAGAAAAGAGACACTAGACACTAGAATAGCTCTGTTTGCTAGGAGAAAATCCATTCCGAGTATTAAATCTCTAGAGCATTCTGGAAGTATGACAAAGTCAGCAACGTAAGTAGCGCCTTGAATTCAGATTCGTGCGGTACATCTTCCCAGAGGTGTGATGAGATGAGTCCCAGCCGTGCATATCTGGGGTCCACTCCAAGGCGTCAGGGCCTTCTTTAAATTCTTTGCGGCAGCGTAACTGACAACCAAAAAATCAGCACCTGTGTCAACTAAAATGGTAAATTCACACCCGTCTACGGTAACGCGTAAGTCTGAAGAAATTTTGTCTTTACCTAACCTAGTTGTAGTGTTCCGCTCGTCGTTGCTGCACTGGGACCTTGACGGAGAATCTTCAGTTGGTCGGACATCAGCGGCCTTGCCTCCATAGGTCACTGGCTTCAGTTTTCCTGATGGGGACTGCTTGAACGACAATGTGTTGAGGTTGAAGGTGGAGAAGGTGAACTAAATCGTCGAGGGCTTGGCGATCGATAGCGAGCAGGCGCTGGTGATCTAGGCTGATGCTGGAAACCAGCAGTTGGAAACAGATGACCGGACAAGTAATCTTCAATTTCAACGGGTCTTTCGCCATTTCGGGGGCATGACGCGTTTCGAGAAAACCCACTGAGACCAACTCGTCGATATGGGCACATTCTGTACAGGTGTCCAGCTTCACCACAGTGACAACAGAGAGGCGTCCTGTCGGGTGCGCGCCACACGTCGCTTTTTCGTGGCCTCGAATTAGCTGGATAGTTTGAGCCACGCGAAGCCGGTCGGTAGCCACTGGGAGCTGCAAACGAAGCAGTATGCACGGTGGGCTGGCGCACGGCATCGGCGTAAATCGGTACGGGGCGTTCCTGCAATTGCTGTTCAAGTCGAACAGGTTGCGCCTCGGGTTCGGCTTGAAGAATGGCGTGGCGAACTTCATCTCTAATCAGGGTAGTCAGAGACGAAACTGGCGTTGCGACTTGTCGGGGCAGCAGCTTCTGGAGCTCTTACTTCACAATTGATCGCACCATTTCCCTCAATGCTTCGCTGCTGCTTCCCATGTTTGCTGAGAGGACATCCGCAGGAACACTACTCGTGTCATGAATGTAGTGACGGGAGCGCTGCTGCAATGCCCGCTCTATGGAGGTGGCTTCGTTGCGGAATTCAGCAACTGTACGAGGTGGGTTTCGTACTAAACCGGCAAATAACTCCTGTTTGACACCTCGCATCAAGTGACATGTTCATGTTCAGGTCAGCGCGTTTGAAAAGGCGGGACATGTCCTCAATATACATGTTAACGCTTTTGTTCGTCCGCTGGTTTCTGGACTGTAGAACATTCTCCGCCTTCTCCCGACAATCAGTGCTGGCATATGTAGCTACTATTTGTCGTCCGAATTTTTTCTATGTCGGTATGAACACTTCTTGGTTTTCGTACCACGTCCTCGCTGCATCCTCCAATGCGAAGTACACGCGACGCAGTTTCCTTGCTTCATCCCAGCCGTTGGTTCTCGCAACCCGCTCGAAGTGTTCTAACCAATCCTCCACATCCTCGAACGTGTTGCCGTGGAAGGGCTCAGGCAAGCACGGTGGGGACAGAATAAGTTCCGATGATGTCACCTGGTAAGCCATCGTTCTGTTGTCTGTGAACGCTGTTTGTGTTGCTGGAGCACTAGGGAGGGGTGCAAATTCAGGCGGCTCTCCTCGGAGGCGGCGGCTTGAACGCTGGTGTACCGGAGTCAGTTCGCCAGGTTCCAATCGTTGAGGATCGGGGCTTCGCTCTCTTGCGCCAAGGGGGCTTCCTATCATACCCAGCACCGTCCACCAGAATGTAACGGGTGCAAGAGAAGAAACGTCAAAAACTAGTTTATTATAGGCAAACTTGTGCCCCGAAAATTATGTGCGAAAAGATGGAAGAGTCCGCTAGAGCATTCCAAAACAAAAACTTTTCATCTGCCAACGCACTTTCTTCTTCTTTGCAGCTCCAACCCACACTGACTCGTGCTTGTGAACAAGAGGCATGAGTCGTGCGGCCCCAAGCAAGAGTGCGCACAAGACTGTGGACGCTGATTCTTCATAATGTCGGATATTGTAAACAGTCTCTATGGCAATATATGGTGTTGGGGTATGTGGGTAAACCAATGCAGAACTAACACCACTGCAATCACCATCGTGAACAGTGACATATCTCTAGCTTTCTGCTATAGTTGCGCTCATCGGGGCTTTGGTTACAGTTCTGCTGCAGAATGAGGTTGAATTTCATTGCTCCACAGAAGTACTGGCGGCCAATTTTCGAAAGCCGCAACAGCTTGTTTGCAAGAAGGTAAGTAATTATCTCATTAGACTCTCCTACTGTTTCCAGTATTTAAAACATTAATTAATGTTATTTAAATACTGCCACAATTATAGTGTCTAGCGATTTCAAGATTTCTGACATCGTTCCGCGAGCCGCATAAAACTGCCCTGCGAGCCCCATGTGGCCCGTAGAAGGTTTGGCGCAATTTACATCGATTTTATCAGGTTGACGCAGCAAGTCTCATTTGGCACAGTTGGCGCAGGAATGGGATCCCTGTGTATTTTATTGCATGGAAGAGCCAATGGCTGTGCGCATGTACTACTGGTACATTCTGAAGTAGGCGGGACCATATTGTTGGCAGAGGGCTTTTTCGTGCACAGTGTCACATCTTCAAAGCAACCTAGAAAACACTAGGCTCTTTAGAATTTCGTATCTATGCATTATCTAGTAATGTAACACACCACCTTATACTACTTACGTATTGATGTTGCGCCTCAGATATGCGTAATATTCGCTTTTTGATCGACAATGCTTTTTGATCGACAAGTTTGAACGAAGCCACCAGTTCAAAATAACTGGGAGTTCGGAAAGTGCTTAAACTTTAGCTGGGTGGTTCAAGTGTGTGGCAGACAAACAGAACAAAATTTCTGGGTTCAAGCATCTTAAGAAAGGCTATCGCCTTTAAAAGTACAGCACTCTTCCACTGATACGACACTGGCTCAGTTGTAATTTAACTTGCTTAATTCATTTTCAACAGAAGGTCCTGTTCAATGCCTATTCATATCTATGGGACTGTATTTTTGTTATTTCAATTTTGAAACTGCCCTTACTCACAGAGTTCAAACTTGGTCATTCATCCCACTCGATCCCCGCCAAAATTGCGACCACAGTAATGGTTCTAACAATGTCTTTGCAAAGCTCAGGGAAGAACGAATGCAGCAATACCGCCATCCCCCTTTAAAAATACCCACTCTCCTGCCCGTTGCTCAACTTAATGCAGAAATGGTTGTGCAGATTGGATTACAGACGGGTACAATTTAAGGAAGTGGTATTAGCTCCTCAAAGATGGAGTTGAAGAAGCATGAATCAATGGCTAGGCTTGTAGACTAACAGCATAAGCTGGGTGGCCAGTGATCCTGGCAACGGAGAATGTGGCTGAAAAGATGAGCACGATTATTTCTTCAGTCACTATGAATTTGTCAACCAGGTAGGGCCTCTCCATCCTCCTCAAGCCATATCTCACTACAGTTTAGCACTCACATGATCTTACTGTGTCCTTTTAGAGAAATTATGTACAAAAATTTCTTGGGTGATTCAATCCTATACAGCTGGCATATTGGTTAGTCTGGTACAGGCCACTGTGCCTGTCGCATTTTTGAAGAAGCTGTTTGACACATGCGAAACATCAAACACCCCATCGACCGTAAAACAGACCACATACCTTATTCTTCATAATGAGAAAGGGCTGCTGAAGCTGGCCGGCTAGTTGCATTGACCAGAACAATTCATATAATCCTAGAGTAATACCTTCACAAACCAAAATGAGTACTGACCCGGCTTTCTTGGCAGTGGCTGAGGTCCACTTCAATTTGTTGGGGGGTGGCACACCACCCTCCGGGTGACTATACAGACACGATGATGACTGGCATGCTGCACCAAACCTGCAGGGCTGCACCAGGAGAGAGGCACTAATCAACCTAAAGGTAGGGTTACACCACTACAGAATTTAATTCATTTTCAGTGTTTCTGCACAGCTGACGAGGTATTGGTCTTCCCAAGCAAAATTGCATTGACCAAATATGCAGGCTTGCACAAGTATTCAAATGCTTTGAATATTCATACGAATTGTAGAGTATCTAAATTTGCTTCGATTCTAATTTAAATAATTAAAAATTTCAAAGTATTTGCAATGAACGAATAGGTGTATATTAATCTGCATGTAATTGCCTGTAAAGGTGGTTCCACTGCAGTATTCAATGCTAAACCGCGAAAACAACAATCCAAGGAAAAGCCGGCTCTGCCGCAAAGCCTTCCTTCAAACGTAAAGGGGCCCAGCAACACTCGCTGAGCATGGTCAGAAAACGCTGCTGATCAGTAGTCGAAGCTGCCGAGAACGGCCGAGGCAAATAATATAGCCCGGCACGCGGCCTGTAGTTTAAAATAAATTCTCGAAGTCAGCTAAGAATTGCTCACTATCCTCGGCAAATTACACTACAAGCTCATTCACAGCCACTGGCTGACATGAGCACGGCGCGCTCGGTCGTTACTGGGGCCACCGCGGGAGGCTGCCGCTTGGCCACGTGTATGTGCCCGATCGCACTGAAAGGCCGTGTATTCAAAGAAAAAATACAAGAGGAGGTCACGAAGCACACATGACGTTTTTTACTTTCCCTGTGCCATCCTGCCCTGCTTAGCTTCCAGCTCTTTTGTGAGGACGAGAAGAGAAAATGCAATTGAGGTGTGCGACAAATCTTTGGAACTCCGCTCATTCTGAACCAATTCTAAAAATTTTGTGGTGATGAATTCTTGAGGCAATAAGCTTCTTTAGTGGCTCTATGGCCACTTGAAAAAGTGTTGCAAGGCCACTATGTTACCTTCAAATCAATTCATCATTTTATTATGCTTAAAAGCTTGTAATGATGGCTTACATGTTCTAAGTATAATAAACTTTAAATTGTTATATAATTTACAGGTTATCACCAGCATCCTACCGAAACTCAAATCCCGCTGCTACTCAAATTCAAAGACTTCCTTTGAATGGAAAAAAAAAAGACATTTGCGTAGAGCCACTACTTCAATAAATATATATATTTTGCAGATTACCAGGTCACAATAAATATTCCCATTTTTTTAAATATCAGATACATACCATTCGAATTCGATTTGAAATTATTCGACCAAAATCACTATTCGCTTTGAACGTAAAACTCACTATTCGCACAAGCCTACAAATATGGTCCTGGAATGATACATCAGCTGACTGCACTGTTTGTGGTCATGTCCTAAATGGACACAGTTTACAGGGCAGCTGCTGCAGTGCACTCGCATTTAAGCCCTGCATTAATTCAAAACACTTGAAGTTGTACATTTGGTGCATACTCTGACTATGTGTATACGAATTTTAGCACCCTAGGGATGCCAGCTTCAGATGTTCCACAAGGAATCAAGAGCAAGTGGAAGCAGCACAAACATCTTATTGGGAGCACGGCAGCGTGGAGTGAAGAGTGCAACTATCGTACGACGTGCGAGTATGTCCCACTGGCAGGCTTAAACATCTCTCTCACATGTGGCAGTTACGACACAGTCCAGCAGGTATTGAAAGTTCTGGTTGTCTTGCTGTGCTCGCAAAACTTCCATATCTTCCATTTAACACATAACCTGTTGGTCAGCAGTGACATGAAATTTTGACGGAACCTGCAACACCTTCTGAATGTGATCCCAAAATGCTGCCGGTCACATTCAAATCCCCTTAGACTGTGTGAGCCGGATATTATCGCGCTGCACACAGCAGTGGATTTAAAGTTATGTCCCAAAGAGAGCTGCACATGGCTAGTTCTCCTTTGAACAATTTACGTCCCTGAAAAAACCAACTATGTCACGGCAGAAAGGACGCGACCATTGAGCCATTTGAACTGTCTTGTGCAGCACGGTGCTTATTGTGCATCATGGCCACCACGAGGTATCGCCATGCTCTCGAAAGTAAGTCGATGTCTTGAAAGGAGAAAAAGGAGCTGAAGTGCTTAGAAGGAGAGGCTACACTTGACAGGCAACTTCTTTATTTATGGATAGATTTGAACCAAATTCTCACAGTTCGTGTATTTAAATGTACAGATTCTAAAAATGTTACTTTTTTGATATGCCAAGTAGTTTCCAAGATACTCCACAATCAATTTATAACCTGGGCCCTTTTATTTGAAGCTAAATTATAGCAACTAAGCAGGAAACACACACACACACAAAAAAATAACAGTGGTCACAGTGTCGAAATAATGTAGGGTGTTTAAGGGGAGACACGGGTATGGGAGGCCGAAAATTTTCCGAAAAACCAATTTTTTGAAGTATTTTTTTCATAATCATTAAGGTCTAACGAAGCTGTTCCTAAAATATTATAGCCCTGTAATGCATATTTGTCGAGTTATTGGGTCGCAAAGCCAGTTTGATGACCATATTCGCTTCCGAAACCACCTCGAAAACGGTCGTATTCAACGCCGCGGCGCGCGAGAACCGCACCAAGTAGCGCAGCCATTTTGGTCTCACTTTGAAGACGCATTTTTCTATTATCTGTTCCTAGCAGAAGAACGTTTTTCGTCTAGCAACAATGCAGCTATCGCGCATAAAAAAAAACTGAATACTCGCACATCATTGGTGCGTTTTTGTCACGTGGGGCAGTTCCCGGTTTCCTATTGGACGCGAAGGGATTCGTCTGCTAGACAGCGGCATGCAAGCCGCCATTTTGCGTAGAGGCCTAACAACGGCTGTGCATTCGGTGCAATGGCAGGCGGTCATCGGAAGTTCCGGAGTGCTCATGCGTTCGGAAAAAGGCGAAAACGGCGTCCGAGAGCCCGCACCTTATCACCAGCAAGACCTTCTGCCGCTGAGAACTCGGAAGAGGCAGGCTGTGCCAGCGCTATCACCGCCACGGCACCCGCGATCGCGGACGCGATAGCCGAGTCCCAAGATCACACGAGAGCTGTGCGCGTCGACACTCCCCTGGTTTCCGACGCTAAAAAACTGGCCATCGAGTGCCGTGCGAGCGATGTTCTGCAAGATCTTTCATCGAAGTCTGCCACAAAACGCAAGCGGTCTTTTTTGCGAGATTCGGATGGAGCCGCAACGCCTGGTACGCCGTTCACCATCGTTAGCTTAGAGTTGGTCAACGAACTTCTTCAGTGTATGAAGTGCGGTGTGTGTGGCGGGCCTGGCAGAATCTCCAAGAAAGACCACGAATATGGCATAGCCCCGAAACTTGTTCTCACATGTGACGAGTGCGGTAAACTGAGGACCGTAGGGAGCTCGCCGAGAGCAGGGGGGACGCAGCGCACGCCTTCGAAATTAACGTGCTCGCGGTTCGCGCGGCAATGAGCACAGGAAAAGGGCAAACTGCGCTCAACGATATTTTTTCCGCCCTAAATATTTCACCGAGAGGCCTACACACCAACACATACCAGGATTATGTGAAATTGAAAATGAACCCTGCCGCGCAGAAGGCTGCCGCGCGCGTTATTGACGACTGCGCGAGCACCGTGAAAACGGTGTATTCCGAACTCAACTATGGAAATCCTGGAAATATCGCCGTTTCCTTTGATGGGACTTGGCTGACCAGGGGCCACTCATCCCATATTTGTGTAGGGACCGTGATTGAACTATTCACGGGATATGTGCTCGACTTCGTCGTCCTATCGAACTTTTGTTTGGGCTGCCAGCTAGGGCCGAAGGAGGACAACCCAAGGTATGCCGAATGGCTAGCTGGTCACACTCGCCAAAAGAATACCTCCAGTAAGCCAGGACAAATGGAGGTGGAAGCAGCACAAATTTTATTTGGCCACTCATTGGAGAGACATGTGTCCGCTACACAACCATGTTGTGTGATGGAGACAGCCGGGCCTTCAACAGTCTGCAGGAGGCACAGGTACATGGCTTCGTACCAATAGAAAAAGAGGACTGTGTCAACCATGTGCATAAGCGCATGGGCACAGCACTTCGAAACCTCCTGCAAAAACAAAGAGCTGAAGGAAAGCCAAGCCTTGGCGGCAAGGGCAAACTGACAGGCGAGCTGGTCACAAAGCTCACGTCATATTACGGATGGGCTTTACAAAGCAACCAAGAAAGCACTGAGGCCATGAATAATGCTGTCTGGGCAATTTTTTATCACGTAGCATCTACTGATGCAAGCCCTCAGCACTCTCACTGCCCAACTGGTGAAGAGTCATGGTGCAAGTACAACAAGGCTGTTGCCAAGCAGAAGACTCCTCCGAATCATCGCTACAACCTGCCGGAGTATGTGGTTGATACCTTGCGGCCTATTTGCACGCGCCTCTCTGACAAGGAATAGCTGGAGCGTTGTCAGCGAGGCAAAACACAGAACTCAAACGAGAGCCTGCACTCCGTCATCTGGTCGCTAGTGTCCAAAAACAAACACGCGTCGCTTTTCACCGTTGAAGCTGCAGTGGCCGAAGCTGTCGCAAGGTTCAACGCTGGCAAAGGGAGAGCAGATGCCGCCATATTGAAGGAGCTGCACCTGCAGCAGAGTGTTGTGGCCGCTGAAAGATGCTTAGAAAAGGACAGTCGCCGACTAGTGGCATCGGAGAAGAAGCATGAGCATGCTGAAAACTTCAAGCATGCCATGAAAAGAAAGCGCACCAAGGAGAATCATGATGACTACATTCCTGGTGGCTTCTAACATGGTTAATACACCGATTCACACCTTTTCTTGTTATATATAAGTGCTCAGCATGTTCCTAAACTTCTTTTCTCGTTTTTTCAAAACAACATTTTTCATCACACCCTAAGCCATTGCCCACAGTATCTTTTGACGTAGCAGTCGGATTTTGATAATTCTTGCAGCATTTGAAAGCTTATACATTGATTAGTGCAAGAAAACCAAAAAAATACAATATTTTTATTTATAATAGTGATTTAATTAGCAACAAACTTAAGCAACAGTTTCAGATTTCTAATGAGTATAATTGTTAAGGCCATAACTCTGGTACCAATGAAGCTAAAAATAAAATTATGGTTTTGTTGCACTCCCTGGCCTTCATGGAATGCTGTCATATCAAATTTGTAGCAATATTTTATGAGGAAGATGTCAAAAGGCTGGGCAGAATGCAAGTTTATGTAACAGTCAATATTTAAAAATCTAAATGTGATAGCAAAAACTAATTGCATATTTGTTTTCAGCTGTGAAAAATACATATTGTACTAAAATTTCAGCTGGAAATACTGAATATTAAAAAAAAATTTTCAGACCAGTGTCTCCCCTTAAGGAGTGCAATATGCTATAAATTGATTGGTTGGGCCCATTTCAACACGAGTTCGAGGATATAAATGTTCACAGAAAAAAAAAAGCCGCCTTCACATGTGATACATGTGAACCAATTAAAAACACTTTTGAAGTGTATATTGCAGTCAAAATAGGCATATTGCTTACTGCATGCATTTATCTTTCTGCCAAAAAAATAATTATGCTGATAACTCAAACAGAACAGAAGCTATTTTTCTTTCAATAGGCAAATGTACCAAAATTGTTGTTTTGAGAAAACAGGATGAAACGTTTCAAAACACTTTTATTCAAAATATACTAATAAAATTTTATAAAAATGCACCAGGGACACAATTTGCATGTATCCCATCCTTACGCTTCCATTTGACGAGCTTTCTCACACTTTTGGATGCTTATTTATTGGAACTTGCACTCTCCTTCTCCCTAGCCCTCAAGAATATGCTGCTGGATATGGTGATGTCCAGCTCCTCTAGAATTGCAGCAGATGCATTGAGATTTCCTGTGTTGAAGAGCAGCACAGCTTATACAACAGCAACTTGCAGAGCAAAAGAAGAAGCATGCTGCTACTCTGACACCAAACTCTAAATACCTGGAGTGGAGGCCTTCGTTTGAATTCTGAGTGTTGCCCCGCTGACATCTTTGGAGCAGGGCCTTTTCAGACGGCCTAGTGTGTAATGGCAACCCCTTTGGCAATTTTTCGCGTTGTTGCAAACATCGACGAAAGACCCTTAAGCATGGCCGTATCGCGAGCGCGTGCACTTCGCTGGCATTGATCACATCAGCGTCTACCCACACCCAGCCAGAGTCGACATCGCATGCGCTGTCAGGGAGGCACGTGTATATGTGCACTTTATCAATGCTGATAGCATTGACGCTGTCCTAGTCCACAGAATGTCCACTATCCGGGGAAGCTGTCTTACACACTCCTTCGTTGATAACACCTTCAGTAACCGTACAGCCAGCGTCTACGCCGGCATAATCAAACAACGTTGGTGCTAGCTCCCCGTGACCCAGTTGCAGCACCGTTGGGCTTTCTACCGCTGCTTTTCTTCCGTGAATTGCCAAAATGATGCTGCAAATGGAACGTTTTTGTACAGCCGGGCATAGCAAAATGCACAAGCATGTTACGGACATGACGCCAACGCAAGGGCAATACATTTTCAAAATAGCAGCAGACACTGCCAGCAAGTTTTCTTCGCCGATTGGCAAACGCCATTTTGGACACGTGCACCAAGCAACTAATAGAATCTTGCACTGAGCGTAATTTTGGCTTCGCTGCTTCGCTTTTTTTTTTTTGCTTTTGCCAAGGGCACATATTTGTCTACTGAAAAAGAAAAAAGCTAGAAGCACGACCAATCAAACAAGACCAAAATGGTGCCGGTGGAGCGCGTAGTTGACGTGCTGTCGGCGGTTAATGTACGGCTAGTTCCGACTTCTAATTCAAAGGCGTGCTTGCACATAGTTGCTCTTTTTATCGGTCATAACTTGAGAAATAAGTGGAATTTTGAAGCCAAATTTGCAAATATTTGGGAAAGGGCATCGAAAACGTGAAAATGATGAAAAATAAAATGTGAATTTTGGACCGATTTTTTACTTTTAAGAGCTACATCCTCCCAAGAATTGCTCATACATAGACTCAGCTCGTTGCCTCCTTTGTCGTTGCCTCCGTCCTTCCCCCTTTGTAGTTTCCAGCGCACTTGTTGAGATGAAAGCAGAGGAGCACTCAATGAGTCTAATGAATTTCCATAACTCAGCTCATACTTGATGCATTCATAAGAGTTATCGGCAATCGATTTACGAGGCAATAAATTCCCAATACAGGGGCCATTTGATGATTTCTAGGCGAAGTGTTGCAAGGCCCCTTTAAAAAAAAAGGGGGTGATTGTTCATAAAACTGGCGCTCCCGTGGGCCCCGTCTTGGTGTACGCACTCTCATAGCACTCATACCTACCCTCCTTTATTTCTGTGGCCTCCTCTTGTCACATGTGCAATGATTCACAGCCATGCCCTCCTAACACACATCTACGCGCAAGTTCCAAACCCACCACAAGTAGTCATGCAGCAGTCATTACTGCCCTCACCTTTGGGTGAAAGAAGGGACACTTGAGGTTGGTGCAGTGCGGGTAAAACTTGCACTGCTGCACCGATGGGGAGGACACCACTGTTTCCAGAAAAACAACAAAAGAAGGCAGAGCTCAACATGAGTGACATATGCTGAAGCTGCAAATTTTAAAGAGACACAAAGCACGAAGATATTAAAGTGTCGAGACACTCGTCTTCACACTGTTTTTTTTTTTCTTCTTTTTGTTCAGACTGCTCTCTTTACAGAGAACCTGGACAATGCTGCTCAGAAAGGAGTAGTAAGCTATACTTCGTTTCATACATGAGGTGCAATGCCGTGGAAGCTATGCAAGGTGTACAGCCAGCAATATGTGTGAGTATGCGTGTGTCGCGCTTTGCTTTCACTGTGGTAAATGCTCATGCGAGATGAGCATGAACACACATACTAAGTGTCATGAAAAAATACAGATACAGTGAAAGATCAGTATTTCGGATGCCCCTTTTTTCAAACATGTTTGATGACTTGGACATTTATCTAGCACCAGGACATACCACATAAATTCAATATATTTCACAGCTCAAAATTTCGGACACTTAAGGATGGGCTGTTCGATATTTCGGGCTTTCTAAGCACTAGTCGAACCAACCACCACCATTTTTTTGGTGCCGCCATCTTGTTTATTTACATTTTCCTGCAATAGCCTCGAACCGGTGCTGGCCTGGTGCATGACCAATATCTCTACTAGCCTTCGCTAGGGTTGCTACCTCGAACACCTTGAAGTGCTGGATCAAGGCTATTTCTGCATCAGCATTGCTGGCGAACATTTTTCTTTCTTCTCTCTTGTCACTGTTTAACAAATCGGACCACCTCGACTGACTGTTTGCCTGTGCGTGCGCCATGTGTTCCACCTGTGTTGCCTAGCAACAACGCCAGCTAAGTGCGCTGTTTCGTAATGAATAAGGGATTATCAATGTTATCGTGGGTCTCGAGAGCTCCTACGAAGTGGGGTGAGTATGTCACCATGTCGATGGCGAAGAAAGCTGCCATCGTCAAGCTCGTTGAAAGCGGCCGATCACGGGCAGCTGTTGTAAAAGGGTTTCAGATTTCCTAACAGACTCTTTCGGACCACATGAAATACAAGCAGCAGATTTTGGAGGCAGCGGAAAAGTCTACTGGATGTCACCTGAAAAATGCAAGCCAAGGCCCCTACTCAAAGCTCAAGGAGGCCCTTATTTTATAGCTGAAGTCAACAGCGGCAAGCAAGGTTCTTGTCTCCGGGGGCCTCCTCAATCAGAAAGCTGAGACAAAGGTGCTTCAAATGAATATTAGAAAGTTTAAGGTCAGTGATGGCTGGCTAAGAAACTGATCTCAGCTTTAAAACTGTGCAGCAAAAGTGCAGCTGTCGACCTTAGCGCTGTTGCGAACTACCGCTCTGAAAAGCTGCAGTCCCTTTTACAGCAGTACTCGCCAGATGATACTTTCAACTATGACGAGACTAGACTTTGTTTCAAGCTGATGCCAGAAAAGATTCTTGCCTTTGCTGGCGAGCGTTGCCATGATGGCAAACACAGTAAGGAGCGAGTTACTGTACTAATCGACAGCAATATGTCGGGTACAGAAAAACTGCCGATGCTCGTGATAAGCAAGTTGAAAGCATCGAGGTGCTTCAAAGGTGTAAATGAGACCAACCAAAAGGCCTGGGTAACTCGGCAGACTTTTGAAAGTTATGTGAGAAGACTAGATTGCAAATTTGATCTAGAAGGTCACAAAATTTTGTTCTTCGTTGACAACTGCGCTGCACACCGACACATTAACAACTTGAAGGCTGTGCGCGTCGAGTTCTTGCCACTGAACACTACAAGTGTCCTACAGCCTATGAACCAGGGTGTCAAACGCACTCTGAAAGTTAACTATCGCTTGCGTTCGTGTGCGGTGGTATGCCTCGACAGTCGAAAAGCGTACTCGGTCAATTTGCTTGGAGCAATTAGCATGCTCGCCGGTGCGTGGAGGTCGATGGCATCGACAATGCTGCGCAACTGTTTTTGCCACGCGGGATTCATACTGAATGGCGTGTCGGCTGCATCGGACGAGGGCAACGTCGTCCACCAGGTGTCCGGAGGTGAGGTGCTCATCGACGACCTTCGCACTGCGGGCATCGAGATTTCCCCATATGTCTCGTTTTACGAGTTTGCGTATGTGGACAGATAAAGAAATCATTCGTCAAGTTCTAGTAGCGTTTGAGAGCGACGATGATGACTTATCTGCAGCAGCTCAGACGACACAAGCTGAGCTGATGCAAGCTATCGCAACTTTTTCATCTGCTTACAGCGACACGGCAACTCTTGCTGAAATGCGGGCGTACATGCTCATGCAGAAGTGAAGCATAGTCCAGGAGACGATCAATCACTTTTTGCTCCCTCTATCTAAATAGTAAGCAATAAATTGAGCACTTTGGGGACACATTTGGATTTTCGGACTGCCTGATTTTTCGAACATTTTCGAGGTCTCTTGAGGGTCCGATAAATCGGTCGTCGACTGCAAAACATCAAGAAATGGGAACAAAGACATGTGAAGTGATCCAGAACAATGTATAGACAGATGTATTAAGGGGCCCATTTATCTCTATTGTACAAAGCATCTGCCTTGATCGTTAATTCCAGAGAAGAAAAGAAATGTATTAGACGGAAAAATCATCGCACTATTAGTGAAATATACACTGCAAAAAGTCTCGCTAACTTTGCCAGCATTGCACATGATATATGAAACAAAGTATGTGACCTGTAAACAGTAGCATCAACATTAAAGGCAAGGACAAACAAAACCCTACACATGACTGCTTGCCACTTAGCCACAATACACCCAATTGTTGTTTAGTGCCAAGTGGCCACAGCTTAGGACAGCACAAACGGACTACATAAAGAGTGCTTTTTTTACAGATAAATAAAAAAGAGAATTTTAATAGATGGCTTTGTCTTTTAACAGATGGTTTTGGGACACACAAAAAAAAATGAGAACAGGCAATAATGGCAAAAGAAGTCTAGGCGATGTTATTTGTAACGACTGTAATATATCATATTTACTTGCATAATGAATCCACCTTTTTTTAGAAAAGTAGATGCCAATTTCGGGGGAGGGTTCATTATGTGGGAGAAAAAAGCCATCGGAGTTATATCAGTGAAAATTTCGGGTGATGACATTGCTTGTTTTGACCCGTGAAATGCGGGCAAATTTTTTTTGTAGCCCAAAGCTCTTTCTGTTTTGTTCCGTAATGAAAGTGCATGGATCGACGCTGAAGTGTCGTCCAGCCGCTCAGTTCCAATGCTGCAGCCCGTGCTGTTAGTAACCAGCCGTGTAGCTAGTGTACCGGCCGAACGCACGCTGCGCAGCAGGTGTCCCAACTAAGTTCACAATGACAAACCCATTAACAAAAACGCAGCGTCGAACGGTGGCGCACAGACATTGTATTATATGTTGCGAGTGCACAACACGCTGTCGGCGCGGTGGTTGCAGTTGTGCTTTGCATAGGTCTGACATGGCGAGCGCGTGGCCTGTTCCATTTAGGACACCACGCACTTTGTTGTTGTGCCGCTGAGTTTGCGTGGCGCTACCAGCAAAGAGGTTTCTCGTGCATTCAACAGATGGCGCTTTGCTATACTAGGCGCGACTTTCAAATTTGAATTGTCATCGTCTGCGCTCACGCTGCTCGCAACTGTTTAGCATGATTGCATAAGTATCTTTTACTTTTATTGCAGTTATTTTGTCATATAATGAGTTGATTTAACGTTGTTTTGATCTTTACCGGCACTGGCTGTCATACCGAAATAAAATGAACAGATACATTTAAAAAAATTTTTCATTCCCTTTTTGATGTGGTCTCCCCGTGGATGACCTTCGGGTCGGTTAAAACCAAGAGTTCACCAGGTCACATCCGTGCGACATGACAAACACAGAGAGAGTTGTTTCTCATTCCCTTTTTGAAGGTTCAAGGTGGGGGGGGGGGGGGGGGGGGGGTTCGTTATGCAAGTGGGTTCATTACGCGAGTAAATTCGGTAAATGTGAAGAAAGTAGAGTGGAAGCAAAGATAACTTGCTGCTGGCACGAACCAAGCCTGCAATTTACATATAATGCACCCAGTGCTCTACCAACTCAGCTACGACAGCGGTCATCCTCCCATCCATTTCATTGGGTCTATATGTGCATTTAAAACCAGGCAGAGTTGGTCAACACTGCTCGTAGCCATGAAGGCGAATGTGAAATGTGGAAGGCGAATGTGGAATGCCCGACAACCTGGAATGTGGAAGGCGAATGTGGAAGTGCGACACAGCGTCCTGCAAGGGCGCTGTGTCGCACTTCCATATTCCTGATATTACTCTCCTGTAGGACAATAATATCTGGGAAACAGATATCCTGGGAAACACAGAGCTTTCTGGGAACAAGCTTTCTGGGAAACACATGCTCTCGCCTATGCAGCTGGTTGGCCACTCAAAACACAGCACCTTCTAGACAACGCCATGGTGTTGCTCCTTGCAAGGTTGATCATTCTGTTGCAGTCGCAAGCAGGTAAGTGTCGATGCAGGCTGGTGAATCACAGTTACCTCTTCTTTTTTGTGAATCCTGGAAAGCTCTTCACTAACTACCGGCACAAATAACATGATGATGCGCTGGGCTGACATCTTCGATTCTACTGCTGCCAGTCGTATTGGCACAAAAGGAGGGGGGTCATGTAATGCGCCTTTCACAGGTGGCTTTCCATGGTAAGGTGGTTGTACTCGTGATACATGGCGTTACACTTGGCAGATAAACACTTCCGTGTATCCATCCTTAAGTAGCTCGGCGACGATACTCTCCTCGTCTGTCTTTCTAATATAGCTAGTTGACATAAATGACTGGCAAAAGGTTGGATGGCTCAACGTTTTCATGAAGGCAAAAAGTGTAAATTTAAGGGCTAATTTTCTTTGTTAACTACAATATTCATGAGGACTAACAGACAATGATGCCAAGGAAAGTGCCTCAAGAACGAGACTGCAAGTTGAATTCAAAAACAAAAAACTCAAGAAAGGCAGCCATAAAAGGTCGACCCCCCTTTTATACACCAATCATTCGCACAAAATCTTCCGAAGTCTGGTCACTATGAGCAACTAAAGTAAACCACCTTCATTGCCATTGCAATCATCAGTGTCGGTTTGTTTACTTCCCACCTTACACAGTGAGCAGATTGATCTTATGTTTTTTTTTGTCCTATGAATCTGTTTGGGCTGTGAGCTGCATTTTTTCTGGTTCTCAACCACTGGCCAATGACAGCTCATCGTAGCTTAAGGAAACAGCCCTAAAAATCGTGAAGTCATGACGAAACCTATTCTGAAGTTTGTGAAGGGTGTGTTGAAATGCTAGTGCACAAGAACACAAGGGGGTTCCGCGAGTAACACACAACAAATGAAAGCTTATTTTTGCACGAGTGGGTGTTCTCGCAGCTCTAGTCTTGCCGGATGCTCTTTCCTTGTTGCTTCCAGCTATGCCGGCAGCTCCGATTACAGCAACAGGTTATGGTTATGATCAGCAGACAGACAGTGTGCACCAGAGAAACATTCGCTGCTGGCCGACCCTGAAGATCACATTGCGACATGTAGCAATCGAAAGAAAAGATTGTTTCGCTGCCAGACCACAATGAATCTACAGCTGAAGACGAAGGTTGCAGAGTTTATCTGGCAGCTGCACTCGCAGTCTAATTGCTACCGGTAACCTCAAACTGCATGCAAATTAAAGATTTCAAAATGGCTGCAATGTTTGTGAGCCCATGTTTTGGCTTTCTCCCATCCTCAAATTGCAAGCACATTAAGGATTTCAAAATGACTGCAATGTTTATGAGCCCATGTTTTGGCTTTCTGCCAGGTGAACTAATGTGTAAGCACGTGGAATGGCCTTTTCACAGGGGCCATTCTGAATTACATTTAGTTTATGGTGAAGATGCCTTTTAATACTTTGGCCATTCCATGTACTCTCATTTTTATTTTTAGTAGTTATCGTTGAGTGGTCAACCTGTATATTCCAGTCACGACTATCCCATTGATAAAAAGCTGCTCCACTATTGCCTATTTGTGAGTTAACAATTGAACAACAGAAGGCGTATGAGTCACTGAGTACCGTATTCGCTCGCATAATAGGCCACTTTTTTTCCAGAAAATCAGACTCCAAATTCGGGGTGCACTTATTACAGTCGATACCGTATATATCAAACTTGGATATATCGAATTATTGGCTATATCGAACGGTTGAAAAATCCCCTTGAATTACCCATGCAAAAGTATGAGAACGGTGCATCTGTATCGAACTCCCACACAGCGGGACATTCGCTTTATCGAACGCTGCGCCACGTAGAAGTTCAGAAAGTGCATTTTTCCTAGCAAATACTGATTATTTTCAGCCGCATTCTAACAAGTTTCGATCCCTTTTCATGCGTAGATGACGAAAAGGCGGTGTTATTCCGTCGCCCAGATCTGGTACGTTGCGCGGCATTTCACAAGTGTTCCAGTATGTTCGATGTACGATCTGCAGGTATTAATGCCCGGGCATATATGTTTTTCAAAAAGACCGATTGCCGAAGACACCAAAATGAGAATGTGAAGTGACTCAGCGATCTTGTTGCAATGTTCGCATTCCTTTCCTTGTTTATTGGCGCACAATGGCATGCAAGCCTGAAAAGCATGGCCTTGGAGATGTGCAACCTCATGACGTACCATAAAAGTCCGCGTATAACCCAAGACTTTTCCCTAAACTTTATGGAACGAAATTTCAGCTCCGTACGATATGCGGGTCACAAACATCTTCAGCCAAAATTCAGTTTTGGTTTCGGCATAGAATGGTGCTACAGGCGAACATGGATATATCGAACTCAAAGTATATCGCGAATCAGTTCGATATATGAAAAATTCGATATATCAGATATAGAGGCCCCGAGAGCTTACCTGTACCAGATAATCACCTACAACAGGCGAATTCAAGAATGACAACTTATTCCACACACACGCCACAACAGAATGATTTATTTGCGTGAAAAAAATGGCTTATCTTGGCGTGCTGAGTAGTTAGAATGTTGAAGACGCTAGTATCAATCTTATCAAGGCTGTCCAGGAGCGATAGCCCGGTTCCCTCCATGTGGCCGATGCTGCTGCCACTTCAGGAGCGGAGTGCGCGCGTGTAGCCAGCGCTTTGTCCGCACAATCCTCCTCATCACATGCGCTGTCGGCCTGGGCCTCCACAGTCCCTGCGATCGCAGCTACTATGTCCTCGTCAGCGAGGCTCGCAACAGCCAGGACATTGCAGTTCATTTTGACAAAATCGTGCGCAGACACTTCGTGTGAAACTGCTGCCGGGAAGCGGGACAACAACTCGCGAAACGCGTCATCTATGCGCTCGTTGACGTCGTCTTCACCGGTTTCTGCATGTTCCGTTGTCTCAATACCTGCCTAGCGGAGCAATTGACCACTGTGTCCGTTTTCATGTCTCGCCAGAAGTTGAAGATCTGCCCGGAAAAAAACTCGGTGGAGATTTCTAGCCACTCCTTCGCCATATACTGCTGAATGTCTTGGATGCTGACAGCTTCGCCTTCACCAGAAATGATTTTGCCAACGATCTTGTGGCGATGCTTAAATTGCTAAAGCCACCCGGTATTGTCGGCAAAGTTTTTTCACCGAGTGCAGCGGCAAACCATCTGGCTTTGGTGATCAGCATTGAGCCATCCACCGGAATGTTCTTCGCGTGCGCTTCTAAAACCAGGCATACAATGCCTTTTACACATTCCCGTGGGCAGGAGCGCACACATGATAGGCTCGCGAAGTTCGCTGCTGTGCTGCATTTCCTTAATATCTGCTTTGTTTTTCAATAAGGTACTCAGTGTGCTCCACGGTATCTCTAAGTCGTCCGCGACGGTTAAACATTTGTCGTCTACCTCCGCACACTGAATAGCCTTCAACTTCATCGCAGTCAAGGGTTTTGCACTTCTTGATGCTGGACATAGCTACACGAAAAGTCAACAACTCAAAGAGCCCGCAGCGGCTTTGCACACTACACACGCAAAAGAAAAATGCTGCACATGCGGGGGTACGTAGTGGTGGTAGTGGTTAGAAGGCGCATCATTTCTGCAGCCCGGTAGGGAGCATGGTGCAGTGCCTGTGGTACGTAGGCGGCGCGCGAAACGCAACAACACAGCGCTCACAAGGCAATGGCCACCTCCGAGGGCAACAGTAAAAGGCGTGAGCTGTGGTTGATTGGTCAAAACTCTCAAAACAGCAACAAAAAGTAAAAGAAAAAGCGAAAGGAAGAGGACGTCGGCTCCTTCATTCCTGTGGACGAGTACGCAGAGAAAGAATGCGAGAGAGAAAGTGAAAAAAAGAAAGCAAGCCGTTCTGCAAGTTAGAGATTGTGCAGTACAAACCCTCTCGCCCTTACTTTTTTTTCAAAAGCTTGGTGCCGCGCGGAGGTCGCCGGGTGCTGTAAGTGCCAAAGCGCAGCTTCCAACTCGCGCCCAGAGCCACGCTGTCGCAGATATCGCGGGGCGCGGCAAGCACCGAAACGCAACTTCCAGCTTGTGCAGCATTCGATATATTTGAAGGCGGGTAAAAATACCATTCCATATAAACGTGCGAATTTCTATGCTCTTACAAAGGAATTTAAAGAGGATATCTTACGTGTTCGATATATCCGAAAATTTAATATGTGCTGGCTCGATAAATTTGTGTTCGACTGTATCATCATCATCATGTATCATCATGTGTTAGTGCGCTTCTGCGCTGGGTGCTAGGTAGTGTTGGCGGCCCACCCGTGCAACAGTGGTCCTTTGCTTCAACTTGGCACCAATAACGACAGCCACGATTTTGCTCCTGCGATTTTACGCCATGTGAGGCTGCTTTAAAAAGAAAAGTTATTGCTGCTGCCGAAACCATTGGCAACTGTGCCAGGGAGTGGCAGTTTGGAGTCAGCGAGTCGAGTATTCGCAGTTAACGAAAGCAGAAGGATGCCCTCTTTGCTTGCAGCAGCCAGTGAAAAAGTTTCCGCAGACCGATAAATGGAGCGTTTCCTGACGTGGAATGAGAACTCACAGACTTTATGCGGGAGCAGCAAGTTGCACATCTCGCTTTTAACATCGAGCTGCTACAAGTGAAGGCAAGAGGACAAAGGCATTCATCCGGGAGATTTCAAAGTGAACAAGCATTGGGTGTCTCTCTTCACGTGCCACGCAGGGTTATCCCATTGTCAGCGTACGTCGATCTCGCAGAAGCTACTAAAGAGCTAGGAAGAGGATCTTGTGAAGTTTCAAAAGTATGTAATTGCGTTGCGAAAGGTTTTCCCCTTTAAGCTGGGCCAGACAAGCAACGGAAATTGAACGCCGAGCTACCTGGATGGATACGCTCTCGGCGCTGACGGTGCATCAGAAAGGCTCCAGGCAAGTTATCGTGCGATAAACTAGGAACGAAAAAACCAAGGTGACTGTAATGTTGTCCTGCACTGCAGACAATCGCAAGCTGCCACCCACCACCCTACATGGTGTTCAAACAAAAGACGCTGACGAAGGGGAGAAGTTCCCCAAAAAATGTCGTCGTCCGCTGCTAGGACAAGGGGTGGATGGATGAATCGCTAGTGCTTGACTCGATATAGTGGACAGCCCAAAGAACTGCTGGTGCTCCCTTCGATGCTTGTGCTTGATGGGTTTCGGTGTCACCTGACCGACTCCGTAAAGCGACTGCTGCGCGACTCTCACACCGAGCTCGTCTCACAGCTGCGGCCGTGTGATGTGTGCCTTAAGGGGGGACACGGGTCTTGAAAGGCGGAAATTGGGAAAAAAACCGACTGTTTGAAGTTAACATTTTCGGAGTCTGCATCTATTATTGAACTTATCTGAGAAGTTTCAAGCGTCTCACGTCATCATTTCTGGCACAAATTCAATTTATAAAACACCCCCGTGAGATGAATCTGAGCACAAATAGATGCTAAAGTCGCGCTTTTTCCACGCCGAACCATTGCCGTTATACACGAGCTATCGTGGTCATCTTGGTCTCATTTGGAAAGGTCGTTTTTCATCTTCAATTCCCCGCCACCAGTGGCTCACCTTGCTAATTAGTTTTTCAGCAAAAAAGCGTCATCGAGAAGCACCACCGCGCGATTCTATTGGCTGCTTAGGACACGTGACGAAACCTAGGCACCCGATTGGCCAAGTGGCGTTTCCGGCGTCTGCTTTTTCATCGTGACGCGCACGGACATGTGCCATTTTGTCATGGTGCTGTCGACTGCCTGCCGTAGTAAAGAAGTTCCTCGCAGCACTAATTTATGAAGCGGGTGTTGCGATCGTTCGTTCGCTGTGAACCTCAGAAAGAGCCCCGCTATCACTCGGGACAGAAAGGATAGCAAACTCGCGCCGTTCAATGGCGGTCGCCGATTCACCGGTGTAGGCCTAACTCACGTACAAGCCCGTCGGCTGTCGACAACGGCGCTGAAAGCGGCAGCGTTTTGGAACTTCAACAGTTACAGGGCGGCAAGTAAAAAAGCAGAAGTGAAGCTACGAGAAATAGCAATCTTTGCAACGATGAAACGGAAGCGCAGTTTTATCCCTAAATGCGCCGATGCCGCGGGTTCCTCCCGTCTGACGAGAACTGCGTGACGGGTCGCCAGAGTGGAGTTCACCGCGCGTCGGCAAACAGCAGAAAATCAATCCGTTTACGGTGAATGTGCTCACTGCCCGTGCAATGAAGGCTACTGGCAACAGGTAGAGTGCTTGTAACGACGCATCCGCAGCGATGAACCTATTGCGCCGCGGCCTCCACTCGAAAATGTGGCAACCTTACGTGAAAAGGAAACTAACACCTCGCTGCCCTTGGAGACTTGAAATTGATGAGCGAGTGCACGAGTTCGGTCTGCGACATCAACAACTCAATCTGGACAAGCCGGAAAGTCGCTTTATTATAGGACAAATCGCGGATTACGCGCGCGTATTCGTCGCGCATAGGCGTCACCGAACTGGTAAGCGTCCTAGTCGGCCGACGAGCCCAAGGTGACTGCATCAGCTCGAAAGTGTGCCTCTGTGGAAAACATGCAGCGGGCATTAGAAAAAACACCATTTAGGTGACGCAAAACAGAAGGACTACATGCCCAGTGCCTACTGAGAAAGCTGAATTTGCAGATAATTGTAAATAAACAGCTTTTCCATGCTACTGTCTGCCCAAAATGGACTTGTTATGTTTTTGCATGATTTCTCAGGATTCAAATTTTGCTGCAGTTGCAAACTTGTCTAGAAGATATCTCTGCCTCCAGAGCAGCTAGGACTGTCATTTTTGTTGTGACATGTAGCTGTATCTTTAGTTTACACAATGGTAGGTGTGAATTTTTTATTAAGATCTTCTAAAAATTAAATTTTTGCCAGAAATTCGAGCCTAAAGTGGGCGTGTCTGCAAGACTGAAGTGCAAGGTGCGACAAACCTTGCTAAAATTATTAAATAAAAAAAGCACTCCTACCATTGTGTAGCTTATGTTCATTAGTATACAGGTATGTGCCAATAGTAGCTCTGCAATACAAATTTCCTGTCCCATTACACCAGCAAACAATAGGTAATTAATTTCAGGATACTAATTGATTTAGACGAATAGTATTTGAATTTTTTGAATCAGCATCAAAAACTCAATCACAGTTTAAATTTCTTTATAGAAGCATGAAAATATCTGACATTTTGTCTCAAGTACAGTGTCCCCCCTTAAGCGCGAGACAGACGTGCAATTTTCCGTGCGATTCAGCATGCGGTGTCGCATGGTGCGACGTGCCGGATGTGACGTTTCGGGACACACGGGGTCGAAGGAGCTATCAGCGGCAGACTCCACCCCCATGCGGCGCGTCAGCATGCGCGGCCCGACGACTTCGTATCCTCGTAATGTAGCTCAAAACAAACAACACTGCACAGCCCCGCTTCATTCTACAAAAAAATAATGAATAAAACGCCTTCGTGAACGACAAGCACATCTCAACAGCGGTAACAGCTGATTATTCTCGACTCCGACAAGTAGGCTTAGCATGGTGGGCACCGGTCGTCGCCTATGCCGTTCACACTTGAGCTTGTCATCAAGCGCTTGTTTTTGACAACACTATCAAGCTTTGCACGCGTATGTATTTCATTAGCATACGCTATCACTTTCTAGATGTCATCAATGTGAAAAGAAAAGGCAGAAGTGAAGCGAGCCGGCTCACAGAGACCACAGTGTAGCCGTGTTTACCTGCGAAATGACCGTGCATTGCTGCTCACGATCTCCGATTTCGCTGACGGTTTCAAAATGGGCGTTGTCTAGCAGAAATGGCAGACTTCAAACATCACTTTATTCAATCCGGAATAATTTCATGTCACAAGGAAAATGCACTCAATGTTTGTCATGCCACCACAATTGGCGATGTCAGCAAATCCACGCTCGCACCACTTCATCGACTCGCTTCAACCTGGACTACGGGTGGCCTGGACCACGGGTGAATGGAGCGGCAACAAAGAGATGGCACCACCAGCGGCATGACGCTACTTGTTTGCTCGCGCTGTGATTGGCTGCTGCCATGCGACAGTGCGATGCGGCGACAAAAATATCTGGCCAATTTGATGCTCGCCGCACAGGCTAAGCGGCGGTGCGATGCAACGATACGTCTTGAAACGTCGCAAAACATCACCACTCCGGATGCCGCATCGTCGCACCGCAAGCCGCATTGCACGAAAAATTGCACTGTCTGTTTCGCGCTTTAAGAGGGGACGCGGCCTTTGAAAACGGGAAAATCGCCAGAAAGTCATTTTTTGGGAAACCAGTCAAACCACATATTCGGGCAGTATGTGTCACAAACTACCTTTTTTTGTAAATATCGACATCTAATTTGTTGCGAAACTGTTTCAAATAAAGTTAACAACAAGCCACCACAGCCCTCAAGCGACACAGGAGCGCTCAAAATAGCCCAACTTGGTGCGACTGTAGTTTCTCGACCGCTTGACAGAGATCCGCCATTTTGGTGTTGTTTTGTTTGTGAATTCTCGCACTTTCTTTTCCTTCCACTCGCGGCGATGGCAGCAGCGCAGGAAAGGAGCAAGCTACTCATGATTGGAGGGCTCACAAGAGCTTTGAAGTTTCCCGTGGCAGAGACGCGCTGCCGGGATTGGGTGATGGGCGCGCTCCTCAAGGACGAGAGAGACCCTGCGACTGCTATTGGCTGCTGCACGCGATGACATAGTACTCTAGCACATAACGTGGCTCTCCATCGTCCGCTGCTCCTCCATCCCCGGAATTTTTTAATTTTCCGCTCGCTATCAGCTATCGTAGCAGCCGTTTGCATACTCCCCACGTTTCAACCGTTTTTACGAAACGATTTTCAAGCGTCTTCACGAGACGACTTTCAACTGTCTTTACGAGACGGTTGTTGCATTCGCTCACGATGTTGGTACACACGCCATAATCTTTAAGTACTGTTGTACTACATACGCCGCGATTGCGGCGTGTGTAGTACAACAGTACTTAAACGTGCGCATGAACTTCCAAGAGAATAAATTTTCCAATTTGAGAAGACATCTGTCTCGCTCTCTACTTTTCTAATCGTCAACCTAGGAGAAAGCAAGTTTATATTTTGCACTCGTGAATATTTGGTCCACGCTTGATTTGAGTGAAGGCGTTGTTTTTTCTTATAGACGCAATTTGAATGTCGTCATAAGATGCGGGGTCGACGTAAAACTGCGTCGTATGACCATGGTAAAATACATTGTTGTTATTGAAATTTTGCCATAACCTAACCATAACGAAAAATGCGGGTCGTCGCGAAACCGGGGGACATATAACCGAAGTTCCACTGTAGATAGTGCCAAGCGATGGAAGTCCCTGCCCAAGAACCTCTGCTGTCCTTTCCCGTCTGTTTATAAAGTGTGAGAAGTAGTCCCACGAGACTTAAAGTGGCTCACCGGGTGGCGGGCAAGCAAAGTTCCGTCTGCTGGCGTGCGTGAAGAGGCAGTCCTTGCGCTTGCAGAAGGCATCGTACTTGCAGTTGGGGTGGATGAAGAGGCACTTGTCTCGGTACTTGCAGTTGGGGAATGCCCTGCACACATTGCAACCAATCAGTCAGGACACTTGTCTCACATGACTGTATTGTTTAATCCCTCAACAGTTTTGAATGAGCACTAGCTCGTGCTTGCCAAACTGTGCACAAACCATTTTGAACATGTGTGGCTGGTCTGCGTCAGATAACATTTCTCCACAAGTATTTTCAATGAGACCTGCTGGCTTCTAAGCTAGCTCATATGTCATTTCACAGATGGCAGCACTTGCTAGGCAATTTTTTTTCAATTTTAATTGCCATTTCACACTTTTTTTTTCAACATGTTCAGAAAATGAGGTACAATGAAAGAACTAAGTGCACTGTCGCAGAAAAGAAGCCCTTCGTCATCCTATTCTCCAGGCACTAGTTATTCAGATACCGAAGTTTACTTTCATGACTTGACGTGTTATGTTCACCAGTTTCTTCAGAATGACATTATTTTGCGAATCCTGAAAGACACTAATTGGTCATGGGGCGATAAACTTCGTTAGGCTAATTCTAATAACGTATGCTTCAATTTTTTATCAACAAAACATGCTTTCTAGAAGCAAGATATTTGAAGTTTGATGAGAAAAAAATATTTGATGTCTAATGAGAAAAAAGACGGAAAAATTTAAAATAAAGTAAAACCGAAAAGCAAAAGCGAAAGGCTAACCGACCTCACTTTCTTTTTGCATTACTGCATTTTTTCCTTCTCCCGAAAAAGTTTTCATAAATTTCAACCCGCGTAATAAACGCACCGCCCAACTTCGCTCCGATTTTTCAAAGAAACAAGTGCGTTCATTACATGAGTAAATACGGTATTCCCAGAATTCAAAAAGTGTCGGTTGCTTCCTTTCCCTTCCCAACAGCATCACGATACGATTCTTATCCATGCATAGCAACGCCATGGTGAAAAGCTCGCTGAAACAACAGCCACAATGGCTTTCGTGAACAAACCCAACAGTTGCACTAACACACTAACACCAGCAGCGGTCCGCCGTCAAAGTATATCTGACAATCCAGCGACGGAGGCGTTGTACTGTGGAGCGATGACTCTTGCCTTATTCTATGCTCTTCTTATCATCCACTACTTGGGGCTGGCTGATTTTGTTGATAACGTGGACAAACAGCCGCTCTGATTAGTTATTACACTGGCCAAGCCCGGACAGAAGCAAAAGCATTGGTATCATGATATATAAAGTCAAGCGATGTTAACGCAGGCAATAAACTATTTAAAAAGTCAAAGCAGAGAGGAAGTGCTCCACCCATTTTGAAAGAGGATGAAAAGAAGCGAGGGATGGGGGCGTGCCACTCAAGCAACAACTATGAACTTTGCTTCTAAGGGCGTGGTCGTGATCGCTGGCGTGCACGCTAGCTTGGCAGCCATCAGCGGGCAGCTAGCATACACTTCTATATCCTGCACTCTCATCACGGAGAGACTGTGCGAGAAGTGTTTTTCGTCTTGACGTGGCAATATTTTCATACACCAGTACCAGCGTTTTGTACGGTTATGTGACATCGCATCCAAAAGAGTTATCTGCCAGCCTCACTTCGTATAATATTACAATTTGTTGCTATCGCATTCATTGCTTCGCCCTTACAGTGCAACTGTGACATTCATTAGTTATGTACAGGTGTCCATCTTTTTCTAAACCTGAGCACGTGAGCGCCTACCATCGAGTCAATGAGTGTGAAGGACAATGGCCAAATGAAGGAGAATATGCGCACGTGCTCGATGAGCAGTCATGTGCATCCATGTGTGCACCTGTCGTTGCTAGACTGTTACAGAAACCGGACACCACCCCAGCTTCTTTTAAATACTGTCATTGCCATGCTTTTTTTTTTTCCTTTTAAGAATGCAGCCATCAAGCTATAAAAAAGAAAACAGTTTCACCGGAAGGGCAGAGCAATGAATGCGAGAGCAACAAATTGTCAGGCTGGCAGCCAACTCCTTTTGTTCCAATATCGCGTAACTCTACAAAACGCTGGTGTAAGAAAATACAGCCGCGCCAAGAAAAGAGGCTCATCTTGCAGTCTCTTGCATTGAGAGCACAGCACGTAGAAGGGCTCACGAGCCATTCCTGCTGACACCTGCCGTAATTGCACGCATATAGCGATAGCGACCTTAGAATCAATGTTCATGGCTGCTGCTGGAGCGATCACAGCCTTTACGAAACCAAAACTATAACCAT